>NW_021145400.1:94229-116171 GCF_002837175.3 Physeter macrocephalus | reverse complement strand
ATCTTTTACGACTCGCTTCTTAACAGGCCTTAAATCTTCCATAAAGAAGGAGTCATTAAATAGAGAAATGCTAACCAGCAGATGGGTCTCATTTTCCCGTGTCTGGTGGAGTGCATATTTCTACCTGGATTAATGGCGGTCCCTCTAACCCAGAGCTGTCTTTCCAAGTTCCGTTTGACATACGCCTACAGCCACATCCAGCGGAAGCCCTGAAGTCGGGGTCCTTCTCCTTTCTGCTTCTTTTGCTGTTCCTTTTGATCTCTAATTGTAGGTGTCGCACTTAGAGTACTCTTCACTGACGCAAAAACGTGGAGAAGAGCAAATAAGAGCTTCTGGCACATGTCCACCGGAGTATGGCGAATGACTCAGCATCGTGAATGACAAAGAGCTACACAGGTAAGGGATCCAGATAACACCACCCTGCAGGGAAGTTTCTGATCCCAATAATGATCATTCATAGAATCTGTTGTTGCTCTGGCCACCGCCTGCTACGTCAGCCCCCAGCCCACCTCACCCCCAGTCACTGCTGGGAGCCCCCCAAGGGAAACGTCGTGGAGACCACATACAGAGTCTGGTCTCCATGGTGATGTGCTGCTAAGTGTCCAGCCGTGGGTAGACAAAGCTCACCTTCAAGGTGAGGGTCCATGGTTCCCCTTCCTGAGTAAAAATAAATAAATTTATTTAAAAAAAAAAAACACAACACAGAAAACACCCTCAACAAACTGAGAATAGAAGCGTCCCTCCCCAAGCTGATAAAGGGCATCTATTAAAAAACTACAGCTTACACTGTACTTAATGGTGAGAAACTGGATGCTTTCCCCTTATACTGGGAACAAGGCAAGTGTTTTCACTCTCACCAATCTTGTTCAGTTTTGCCTTTGAGTTTCTAGCCAGCGCAACAAGAAAATAAAATGAAATAAAAGTATACAATTGGAAAAGAAGAAGTAAAGCTGTTTTGTTTGCAGATCATTCATAGGGAAAGTCCAAAGGATCTGATGATAGCAAAGCTATTAAAACTGATGATAGCATGAGAAACTGGATGCTTTCCCCTTATACTGGGAACAAGGCAAGTGTTTTCACTCTCACCAATCTTGTTCAGTTTTGCCTTTGAGTTTCTAGCCAGCGCAACAAGAAAATAAAATGAAATAAAAGTATACAATTGGAAAAGAAGAAGTAAAGCTGTTTTGTTTGCAGATCATTCATAGGGAAAGTCCAAAGGATCTGATGATAGCAAAGCTATTAAAACTACTAAGTGAGGGGCTTCCCTGGTGGCGCAGTGGTTGAGAGTCCGCCTGCCGATGCAGGGGAGGCGGGTTCGTGCCCCAGTCGGGGAAGATCCCACATGCCGCGGAGCGGCTGGGCCCGTGAGCCGTGGCCGCTGAGCCTGCGCGTCCGGAGCCTGTGCTCCGCAACGGGAGAGGCCACAGCGGTGAGAGGCCCGCGTAACACCAAAAAAAAAAACCAAAAAAAAAACTACTAAGTGAATTTAGCAAGATCACAGGATAAAGTAACAATACGTATATGAAAAGCAATTGAATTTCTATATACTAGCAACACATAATTGGAAAATAAAATTTGAAACAAAAACAACACCATTTACAACAGCATCAAAAAACTATGGAATACTGAGGGAGAAATTTAACAAACTACATGCAAGACCTCTACGCTGGAAATTACAAAGTGCTGCTGCAAATAATTAAAAGAGCCCAAAATAAATAAAGAGGTGTATCAAGTTAATGAACTGGATAATCCAATGTTGTTAAAATGTCAAACGTCCCCAAACGTTTAATAAATTCTAAAATTTATTTGGAAATGCAAAGAATCTAGAATAGCCAAAACAATACTGAAAAAGAGGAATGGGTTGAAGAGCTAACACTACCTGATTTCAAGACTTATAAATATTATAATATAATATATATATAAATATATATATTTATAAATATTTATGTATGTATATTTTTATAATATTAAATTAGTTTTTCAAAATATAATGGCCAATGTGCCAGTTCTTAGAAGTCCTCTACCTATTTTCACAACGTAGATTCTAGCACCGCTGCCTACATCACTCACCTGCCCTTAGTCCTCTCATCCATTTTTTCCTGCATATCGTTTTAAAATGAAGCAGATTAGCTAACTTTTTGTCTCTCTGTACTTTACCATCCAATACTCTCAGGCTTTTAGATTTTCATCAAGTGGCCTATCACAGTATTTTCTTCAATAGACAGATATTTTCCCAAGAAAAATTCTAGTCCTAATTCTTAAGCTAGTAAAATTTATACCTTCCTACAGGTATGGAGGATGATAGATAAATAGATAGATGATAGATAGATAGATGGAAATGTAGACTTTCCTTAACAATACTGCATTTTCAAGATTTCAGGATAACATGATGCTAATTATTTCACTTTCTGTTAGAAGCTTCCAGTTTCTATGGTGATATAGTACCTCCAGCCATACCTGCCTGTTTGAGATCCCTTATAATTGGACTAAGACATTTGATATCAAATCTTTGACACACACAGAGCTCAGTGAACAGTACATCTTTTTTCTTTTTTTTTTTTTTTTTTTTTTTTTGCGGTACGCGGGCCTCTCACCGCTGCGGCCTCTCCCGTTGCGGAGCACAGGCTCCGGACGCGCAGGCCCAGCGGCCACGGCTCACGGGCCCAGCCGCTCCGCGGCACGTGGGATCCTCCCGGACCGGGGCACGAACCCGCGTCCCCTGCATCGGCAGGCGGACTCTCAACCACTGCGCCACCAGGGAAGCCCACAGTACGTCATTTTGACCATGCATTTTACAGTGAAAGATAAATGGTTATGCATTCAGATGGTACATTAAACACATTAGTGGGATGTTAAATATTCAGAAAATAGGAATGCAGGGTTAGCACTCTTCAGAGCTCACTCAGCGTCATTCACGGTAAAACAGGGTGGTATAAGCAGCCTCCATCTCAAAGTCCATTTTATTTATTATTTATTATTATGTTTTGTGGCCACGCCACGTGGCATATGGGATCTTAGTTCCCCAACCAGGGATGGAACCGGAGGCCCCTGCATTGGAAGTGCCAAGTCTTAACCACTGGACCACCTGGGAAGTCCCTCAAGTCCATTTTAGAGGGCAAATTCCTGGAAATACCAGGGGAGACATATTTAAAACTTGCTTCTCAACAGAATCCCGAGTCATAAATTCTGTTACTAGAACGGCAAGACTCCAATATACATCGTTTTATATTCAGTCTATTTTAGGAAACGAAGTAGGAGGAATCATGAGCATTTTGTAATTTGTTCCTGATGTGCTTTCCATTTTTCTAGAAAATGCATTCATCTGTATGAATTTTGTCATGGGGCAATAAAAAGAAGACAAGAAAAGTAGATCTCAAGTGTCCACAGGTGGCCTCAGGAGTTCTCCATCTAGTCCTTCACGACCGAACTGGGCACACTGGGAAACGTGTTCGAGTCCCATGCCAGACTGGGGCACAAAAGACATGCTCCCCATGATCTGCAGGAAAACCTGTAATTCCCGGCGAAAACTCAAGGAGCCAGCTCTTCCATCAGTGAGAGCTGCCCCGTCTGTCTGGCCTGCCCGTATCAGATCCTGGATATACAGCTGGGTCAAGAGCACATCACTGTGACAAAGCATTTACAGTGAAAGTCCACGGCTCACCGCTGTTCAGAGACAAAGGCAGTGAAGAAAGAGAACTGAGCTGCTGGTGGGCGTCCACAGGGAGCTCAGCTCTAGGGCCAAGCAATGGAGGGCAGCGGGTGGTGCTGAACCCCCCACGGGGCTGCGAGGCGAAGAATCATCCAGGTTTCCCAACAACATCCTCAAAGTGGCCGAAGCTAAAAACGACATCAACCACACAGCTGCTCCATTAACCCAGCACACCCTGTGGTCCGCTCTCCAGCCCTGAGGTGATGCTTTCTGAACCCCACGTCTGGGGTGAGTCCTGTCTGTGTAAAGAGATGGTATTTAACATTCTCTGTGAACACGTGACCTTGAAAGGAGAGGACACCTTGCGCTCTGAGAGGAGAGAAGCAAATCGAATTAAAATTGGCTGGAACTTTACCCCGTGTAGACATTGTTCTCGGCCCTTCAGAGGGTTCTGGTTACTAAAATAATCCCTAATACTGAACAGATGAAAAGAAAGCATGCGAAAAGTTGAATAATTAAAATTCTAAACAGCAGCTAAACAATTGGGTGGATACCCTATGGCAGTTGAGGAGTAATTGCTAGGTGAATTTTAAAGATAAAATTGCTATTTGAAGAATACTGAATTTTAGACATACTCCCATAGACATCTAGAAGACATATTTTTCAGCAGAATGAGTGATTAGGATAAATTCATTAAGTGGTCAGTTTCACTAGATCTTGATGACATCACTCATTATTAGAGCCTTCATAAATTATTACATTTCCATTTACTTGGACACAGTGCTGGTTTCTGTTTGTCTGTTTTGTTGTTTTTAATTGAAGTACAGTTGATTTACAACGTTGTGTTAGCTTCAGGTGTACAGCAAAGTGATGCAGTTTTATGTACATATATATTCTTTTGCAGATTATTTTCCATTACAGGTTATTACAAGATATTGAATATAGTCTCTGTGCCATACAGTAGGTCCTTGTTGTTTATCTATTTCATATATAGTGGTGTGTATCTGTTAATCCCAAGCTCCTAATTTATCCCTCCCAGCCCCTCACCCCTGTCTGTTTTTAACTAACATGCCACTAAGGGAGTGCAGAGTATCCACTTTGTGGATTTCTATAATCAACATTAAGTTCTAGGTTTTCTCGTATAGCCATTTTGGACACATTTCTTGTGATTGGCTACAGCTTGCTCACCACAAATGGGAATGCCTGTTCAGTGTAACACTGACCTAAGAAAATAGAATTGGGCAGGACAATTGGTTGGAGACACACAGAGACACAATCTAAAGCTAAAAATACAGACCATTAGGTTTTGCACCCATTTTGCATTGTCTTCTCGTTACCTCCTCCATTAGCACAAATAATTTAGTTGTATAAAGTACATCGAAACTATTATGAATCTTGTAATAAAGGATTTCCTTAGCTCTGCTTAAAGGTTTCCATTTCCAATCAGACATCCCGCACCTTTCCCAGAACTGCCTCCTTCACCTCAGAGAGAAAGAAAAGAGCTGCAAGCATTTTTGGAAAACAAGTGACATAATGCAGGCGTCCTCAAGCTTGGCTCTGCCCAGTTACACTGACCAGATGACGCTCACAGGCGTGACACAGTCCCGGGGCTTTGCCCGGGTGTAGGAGCAAGACCCTGCTTGCTGGCTGTCATTCCGATCCTCCTCCCCTTCCAGTAAAGCAAAACACATGTGAGTCAGTGAGGATTCCATCCTGGAAGTAGCATCTCTGACTTGTTGTAAAGTTAAGTCATTCACCAACTTTAGTCCTCTACACGTTGCCAGTAACAAATTACTTGGAGTGCACCAGGCATGCAGGCTACCGCCGCGTGTTGCAACAGCCCAGATGAAACGAGCTGACCCAGAGTATAGAATAAAACAATCTCGTCATCTTAAGTGACACACTCCAAAAAAAAAAAAAAAAAAAAATGGCAGTTATTTTGCAAGCAACTAAACACATTAAATCTAAGCCCAAAGTCTCCTAGGGAGTTGGGGATAAGCACATTGAAGAATATCCATTCTCTTTTACCAATTAAAGTACTGAAAGGCGCCCAGCTCTGGGAAGATCACATTTTCCAAGCCCCAAATTGGAACAAATCTGCTGCAGATGGTCAAAAAACAGACTAAATATTTAAATTCAAGATGGTCCTGTAAAATCTAAGATGTGGTGAAGTCAGGCAAGGGAAGCACTGAGATGCTCAGCCCAAATGGGGACAGAGGTGGACAGTTAGGGACGGAAAAAGATCCAGAGGGCAGAGAGGAATGGGGGGAGCTGCCCGATCCATGTGAGCATGAGGTGTGCGTGGTGGGTGTGTCTTTATGCCTGGCGAGGCAGCACGGGGCTGTGTCCACCAGCCTGCACTGCTGTGAACCAAAAATTATGGAGTCCCCAGTCCTGAGTCTCACGTTTCACTCTCCTCTTTGGGACTAACAGGAGAGCCCCTCCAGAGAATCTGCATGCATCTATTCTTGGATAAGTATTTCCAAACATTAGAACAACTGCACAAAACACGACAGCATCAGATCTACTCAGAAAATAGCAGCGAAGCCAAGAGCCAAACAAACTTTCACCTCGGTTGTCAAAATCACTCCAGTCCCGTGAAGGCAGAGCTGCTCTCGCCTGTTCCGAGCACTTTTCTAAACAGAGCATTGTAAGAGGATTCCTAAGAAGTAAATATTTAGAAGGCATGTTGGCCGATAAAAATATTTCATTAATAAATATTTAGGGAAGTGAAAGTGTTTCCGCAAATGGTACCAAGACGAGCAATTCTTACGTCCAGAGGAAAATCTTTAGTTGGTAATAAGCAGTGAATCTATTTTAATTCTTGATTTTGGGAATCCGAACTTACTCAACAAAGTGGAAGAAATTCCAAAATCTTAGGACACTAAAATGCCTGCAAAAGTTAAGCTTTGGGGAAGCAAAACAAAGGGATGCAGACAGCTGAAGGGCAGGGGATAGGTTTTGTGGAGACAGAAGTGTTCCAGAATGATCTCTGTGAGAGAAGATGGCCAAATGGAATACACACACACACACACACACACACACACACACACACACACACGCGCGTGCGCGCAGTTACGTTTTGTCATTTTGTACTGTTTTGTAGAAATGTATTTAAATGAGCAAATTATTTGGAAGTTGCCTTGCATGTTCTGATGCTGTTATGTAGCACAGGAAGGTTCCTTACTATAATGCCATCATTCATATATTCTCTCATCCAACCAGGACTGACTGAGCGTCAGACACTGTGAGAGAGGGTGGCATACAAAGGCAAACACACCCAAGCACAGGCTTTGCCCTCCTGAACTTAGAGACAAGGAAACAGAAGTAAGCCTGGAATGAAAACAATCTGGTGAGTGACCCTGAGGAAAGTGGCAAGACGTCTCCCTTCTTGTGACGTCTTGTGATGGAGGGACTCAGGCTGACCGACCATCCTGGTTTGCCTGGGACTGTCCCAGTGCAGTGCTAAAAGTCACTCAGTCCCGGGCAAACTGGAAATTGGTTGGTCACCTAGCAGGTAGGAGTGGCCACTGCTGGGAAGGGGTGGTGAGCAGATAATTGTATGGAGTGGATAGGATGGATCTGGGCCTGAGGTGTAACTTAGGGGTGGTTAGCACATGACTGATAATGAACCAGGTGCAGGGAGAGAACCGTGAGTTCTCTCTCATCAAAGTGAACTGACCTCCACTTTCCTGGGGATGCTTCTCACATTAAACTTGTTGACAGTTATTAACATATCTTCCCTCACTTCCTTTTTAGTTCTAGTTTACCTGATAAGTGTTTGCCTCTATGTACCACTTCTTTCATCATCACATTTTAGGCCTGATTTTGTAAGGAGCACATCATGTTTTTTTTTGTTTTTTTAATTCAATTGTCCTCTTTTACTTAGAGAAATAACCCATTTTTACTCGGCATCATCATTTATATTCCAACTTGCTTCTGTCTTCTTGATTTATGCTCTTTTCTTTGTTTTCTGATTATTTGCTTTCTAGTCTATTTTGTTTGGATAGGTTTTTGTTTTTCCATTTTCTTCTTTTGCAATATTAGACTTCTTTTTGATCTGTAGGGCAAATAGCCTTTTAATTCTGTTAACTGTCACATCATAGATTTTTTTAGATGCAGTTAAAATTCATTCTTAACCTTAAGGGAAACCAGCCATCAAAGTCAGCAGGTAGGCAGACATTGTAATATCCCTTGAGGAAGACAGTGGGTTTGTTTAAAAATTACCTTTATTTCAGTATTTAACTCTGCTCACCCTCTGCTCTTTCCAGCCATGACTTCCTCAATTTTGAGTTCTATTTTAGGCTGATTTTTATTTTATTCCACTATTTTAAAAATTTCTTTAATTCTACTGCTTCTTTAATTATCGGTTTTTCTCCATCTCCATTCTGTACTCTCTTTTCTGAAAGGCTATTATCTGTAATCTTTAGAGCTGTCCTTCATATAGTTTTTCTTTCTCTTAGTTTAGTCAGCTCAGGCTGCTCTGACAAATACCACAGACTAGGTGACTTAAACACTAGACTTTTATGTCTCACAGTTCTGGAGGCTGGAAGTCTGAGATCAGGGAACCAGCTCTGTCAGGAGAGGTGTGAACCCTCTTCCTGGTTTGCAGATGGCCACCTCCTCACTGTGTCTGCACATGGTGGAGAGCAGAGAGATGAGGAAGCCCTGTAGCGTATCTCTTATAAGGGCACTAATCCCACAATGAGGGCTCCACCCTCATGACCTAATGACCTCCCAAAGCCCCCATCTCCAAATACCATCACCTTGTGGGTTAGGGTTTCAACATATGAATTTTAGGGGGACAAAAACATACACTTACACCTCCCTTTATAAGACAATGGGCTGTGCTTCTTCTATTTGCTTCTAGCAGCACTGTCCCTGGCAGAAAATAGATATTTACAGAAGCCAATTTTGTCGGCATACCACTTAAAAGGAAATCAGGAGCAGCAGAAGGGATGAAGCAGGAGGAGACTCTAATCCTGACTTGACCTCAGAGGGATGAATATTGAAGAAAGCAGAGGCAGAGCCACCGTGGTCCCTCCCATCACCCACCTTTGTGACCACCATCCCAAATGTTTCCACCTCTGAAATGGTGCTTCCAGACTCCCATTCAGACTGCACCCTCTCATCTGTCTGGCTGCTGCCCCTAAAACCAACATACAGCAAGTTGAAAAAAATTGGTCACCCTCTTGTTATTGTCCTCCTTGTTCTCATCCATTCAGTCCAATTTCTTGAGAAAGTCCTGAGCACTGGTCACCCGCCTTCACTTCCTGTGCCTTGCCCAATCCCCTGCAGTCTGCCCTCTTCACCCCTGCCGCTCTACCATGCCATCACTAAAGTGACCCACGATCTTCCCATGGCCAAGCCAATGTTTTCCTGCATTCATCTTTTTAGTCATCTTTTCAGTCATCTCTCTGACATTTGACACTGCCGAACCCTTTCTCCTACTAGAAATATTTTCACTATTTTCCTTGAGAGACCCTTATCTACCCTGACTTCCTTTCTATGACTTTGTCTGTCCCTTCTTAGGCTTCTCTCAACTACGCTTTGGATACTCATTCATTCACTCAACAAATATTTATGGAGCACCAACTATTGGCCGGTGGACAGAGCAGTGACAATAGTCTCTTCTCTAGTGGAACTTACAATGCAATGTGGGGGGAGGGAGGAAGAGCAAGGAGCGAGTGATGAATGAATAAGTATGTCATCTGACGTCAAAGGGTCATAAGTTCTAGGCAGCAAAATAAAGCAAGGCAAAGCTAATAGAGAGTAACAGTGGGATGGGGTCTTTCATTGGATTAAGGTGATCAGAGAAGACCTCTCCAAGGAGACACTTCCTCAGAGCTGGAATAATGTGAGCGAGTGACGGATGTGAAGACCTGGGAGACTGTGCATCTGGAAAATAGAACAGCAAGTCCAAAGGTGCTGAGGTAGGTGTCTATTAGGCATGTTCCAAGAGCAGCAGGGGGAAATATGGTGGGAGAAGGAAGACGAGAGGGAAAGTGAAAGCCAAGGTGTCCAGGGGTAAATGACAAAGGCACCTGCACACCAAGGAGGAAGGCCAGTGTTCTCCAGGGAGCTGCTATTAGTATTTTTTCTCTGTATATTTTCAGAGAGGGACCTCATCCAAGCCTAGAACTTCCATTACCATCTTCATCCCAGTGAAGCCAACTCTACTTCAGCTCAAACTTCTCAGTGAAGAATCAGATCCTAGTTAAGGCAGCTCTACTCAGATGTGCCATATGCATCTCAGACTCAACATGTCCAAACCTGATTACAGCATTTCCCCCCAGAACTTCTCCTCACCTAGGATTTGCCATGCCAGGAAAGGAGTCATGGTCCACTAAGGCCACCAGGCCCAACTTGAGGCCTCTCTCCAGACCCCTCCTCCCTCATCTCCCCCACGCAACCATCAAACTGTATAGGTTCTGCTCCTTTAGATCTACCACCTCGGCCTGTGCCCTCTACTTTGTTACAATGTCACCATCCTGGTCCCAGTACTCAGCGCTTCTCACCACAAATGTGACAACCAGTTAACTGTTCTCCTGACCTAAATCTGATCCTCTTCTGGTCCATCCTGTATATGCCTGACAGAGAGGACCTTTGAAGAACTGATTTCACTCTATTCCTACCCTGCTTGAAGTCTAGAGTTTTTAGCCCAAATCACTTGGAAAGGGGATCTGTCCATCATTTGACTCTTAAGTGTACTCCTCCCCAACACACACACACATGCGCACACACTCTTCCATCCCACCCCTGAGTCACCAGTTAGCCCTGGCTTTACCTCTTGCTGTTCTGTATCCCCATGCCTTCCCCCACCTGCCTCCCTTGTTCCTCTGTTTATAATGCCTGGAACCTCTTCATTTAATTTATGCCTATATCATTCTTCAAAATACATCCCCAGCTGGTTAAGTAAATGCTGGCACATCCATATAAAGAAACACTATTCTCATTAAACAGAAGGAGGCAGAGCTCTGTAAACTGCTTCAGAAGCATCTGTAGGATATTCTGTTTATGCAAAAAAGCAAGCTGCAGAATGTTGTGCATGGGATGCTATCATTTGTGAGCAAAAAAAGAATATTAGAAATACAATAGCAGAAGTAAAGATAATTTGGTAGAATATTTGAAAAAGAAAATGGAGGAGATATCTTTTAAAAACAGAGCACGCAAGAGGGAGGGGATATGGGGATTTATGTACATGTCTAGCTGATTCACTTTGTTATACAGCAGAAACTAACACAACATTGTAAAGCAATTATACTCCAATAAAGATGTTAAAAAAAAAGAATAAAAAGCACACACACACAGACACAAAAGAGAAAAAAACAGAGCAAAAGGACAAAGAGATAGAAAATAGGTGGGGGGAAAATATAAGAAAAAAAGGGCATCAATCCAGGAAGTCAAACATCTGAAGAATAGGAGCTCCAGAAAGAGAAAATGGAGTGACAATTTATTTCTCAGTTTATTAAAGAAAAAAATTCAGAAAAATTTCCCGCAATTTAAAGATATGTGTTTCCAGATTGAAAGCGCTGTTAAATTATCCATCACAAACCAGAATAGATGAAAAACATCAAGAGAGAGCTCAAGAAATTTCACAACCTGGAAACAAAGAAGTTTCTAAGTACATTGAGAGAGAGAAAAAATATATATCCATAAGATGGGCTCTGCACATTAGATGTAAAAACAGTTGGTCTCTCTGGATGAAGTGATAAAGTTCTTGTTAATAGATAACACTTATTCATGGTTTCCTGGGTTTTCCCTTCTCTTTGGTTGCCAGGGAGCTCAGAGTTCAATTCTAGACTCAATTGCAGGCACGCTGATCAGTCAAGTTTTGCTAGGGGAAAAACTACTTCCATCTTTAAATAATATTTCAAGGCTCTTAAACATTTATTTTCCTTGTAATAGCTTTATGGCCTATGTATTATTTATCATAAACTGTCTAAATCCTTTGGGAGACACATGAGCATGAAAAATAAGCCTGAAGGAAGATCTCCCTTCTTTCCATCACACCTTTCCAGGTGTGTCCAGCCCCTGATGGGGGCTTACCTGCAGCCCAGGGCACCCCTGTTGATGGTAGCCACCCCTTGTTCTGAACTGTTCTTTCTTCCCTCTGAACCACTGACGATCTTCTTTTGCAATGGTTGTCATGTTTGGGGAAAGGAGAAAGAAAAACAACCAACCTAGACTTTTTAATGTAGTTACTTACTGTTTCCTCTACCAGATTTTTAATGCTGTGAATGCATACCCCCGGCTATATTCCCCATGGTTACAACAATGCCTGGCACATAGAAAGCTCTTCTATTAATCCGCTGGGCTGTCATGCAAAAAATCACAGACTGGGTTGCTTCAATAAGAGGTGTTTATTTTCTCACAGTTCTGGAGGTTGGTAGTCCAAGATCAAGGTGCTGGAAAATTTGGTTTCTTGTGAGAGCTCTCTCCCTGGCTTGCAGACGGCCACCTTCTCACTGTGTCTTCACATGGCCTTTCCTTGGCTTGGAAAGGGAGAGCTCTCTGGTGTCTCTTCCTCTTCTTATAAGGACACCAATCCTCTTAGATTAGGGCCCCACCTTCATGACCTCATTTAACCTTAATTAACTCCCTAAAGCCTCTGTCACCAAATACAGTCAGTTAGGGCTACAACATGGGAATATGGTGCAGGAGGGACACAATTCAGCCCATACAGCTCTTCAGTATTTGTTAAGTGGATAAATGAAGCTAGAATCTTGGAGCTTGAGGGGACTTCAGAGATGGTCTGGGCCATCTGCTTATTTGACCCAAACTTAGAGAGGAAAAGTAAACCATTCATGGTCAGAGAGGCAGTGGTGGTCACACCTAGGACTACAGGCCTCACTTGCTAGGAAGCAGTACCAGGTGCAACAGTAGCTGGTGAAGAACATCTGATGTTAAACAGACCTGGGCTCAAGTCTCGGCTGTGCCACTTTCTAGCTATGTGTGATCTTGAGCACCTATTTAATCATTTAGAATGACTTTTGTAAAAATGAAAACAATATGAGGTCAAGCACGTAGCATAACACCTGGCATGCTAGAAGCAGTCAAGAACTGTGAGTTAAATTTGACTCAGTGTTTCTTGGGGAAGAGCTGCCTTGGAAAGCATGCTCGGGATCCTATGATGATGGAGATCATCTGCGCCTTTGACTCTTTTTGCAGCTGCCTGCGAAGCCAGACCGAGAGGTGAGGGGATCAGAGAGTCCCCAGGCTCAGCCTAGGTGGTCCACCTGCAGGGAGCAGAGCCTAATAAATGTCAGGAGGAGCAACTGATAAAGAAACAACTGATAAAGACTTGGAATGCAAAGCTGGTATTCTGAGCAAGTGTGTAAACAGACTGCCAATCACCTGGGCCTCAGAGTCCTCATCTGAGAGATGCAGTAACAAGGACCTAGCCGCAGGGTCCTGGTGCGGATGAAATAGATCAGCTCAGCAAAGAACTAAGAAACAACCCAGGAACCAGCATCCTGCTCCCTTAAGGCCACACCCTGGCCTCTAGGAGGAAGAACCAGAAATGGGTACCAGACACCCGGGCATCTTCTTTTGTGTGCAGTATATAGTTATACATTTGTAACATGTGACGGTTCTTGATCCATACTTCAAGAGCAAGTGCTTTTGCTGCAGTCTGAAAGAATCTCTAATATATTCGACTCCAGAAAGAGATGGCTCCCCTCCCCCATCTCTGAAAGTTTAGATTCTGAGGCTCAGAGTAGAAACAAAAAAGCCCCATGGGCCCTCTTTCTAAGTGCATCTGGACAGAGAATCTATCTGACTGCTGTCTCATGGCGGTTCTCTCTGAACATACCTGGTTATCTGCAGAGAGGGCAGATCAACTGCCACTTGCTCTCTGCCCTACCCTGACCCTAATTTGGCCTTGTCTGGGGGACAGCGGCTGAAGCCCCTCAGGCTGATACGCTGAACCATCAGCTCAAAGGGAGGCCCTGGAGTGGGGGTGGGGGTCTCCCCAGGGCCAAGCCCAGAGCAGGCCACCTCCCAGCACCTTCCTCTCCTCCCATGTGGTGGTTCTGAGGATGCTTGACTTGCTGCTGACCACAGGGAAGGTCTGCCTGTCAGCTTCCGGATTCACGTCCAGGACGTCCAGAGAAGCAGGAAGGTCTGCTGGTGGCTGGGGAGAAATGAGTCATGAAGTCAAGACTGAGACTGTTGTGGAGGCCCAATGAGCATGACCTCCCCTTGACGCCAAGTGGACTGGAGAAATAGGGCCCGTGCACTCGCCAGTGGCTGGAATCTCAGATTTTAGAGTGGGGCAGACCCCGAGTCAAAGTCTCTGTCTGCTCTTAGCTGAGTCATTCAAATTCTCTGAGCCTCTACTTCTGGATTAACCATGTGGTACTTTGACACCTGGGGCCAATTCCTCGACATAGTAAAGAACTTGCCCCGAAGCGTGCTTTTCAAAAGCAAAGCAACCAGTCCAGAGTTCACACACAACCACCTCATTTATTAGGCCCTCACATTCCAGGCTATTTATTATCCACCTGCCCCAATCACACTAGGGCCAGATATAGCAGACAGCTAGGGGCAGCTCATATGCCCCAGAACCTGCTGCAATTATTCAAAATAGCCAGTCCGAGCCTGCTTACCCTGCCGTGCCCATTCCTTCCTTGGAAAGCACAGTACAGCTTTCTCGCCCACATCCTCCTACTCTCTCTGCCTCCCACCAAAGCCTGGTGCCTCTCCATGTGGCCCTGTGTGCCACGTCTCCTGTTTCTAGGGAACTGTGAGTATCATAGGCTTCTTTGTCTTTGTCACTTCTGCATCTGCGTGTCCTATCATGCTGCATGATTAGGACCAATCCTGGGTACCCTGAAAACAAGTTTCCATAACTTCAGAGTGGGGATGATGAGGGTTATGCCCACCTTCTAGGGCTGCTGTGGGGACTGAGCATATAGTCACCCACCTAAGGTGCTGGCACAAGGCCCCTGCCAGGACTGATACGCTGTGGCAATTATTACCATCTTTATTACCTGAAAACCTCTACATCCCAGGGCCACGCTTCCAGAAAAAGTGACAGATTTATGTCCTGTTGGCTGACTTGTTCTGTGTCCATACCTAAGATTTGGAGGCTCTTTTTTTTTTTTTTTTAATTTATTTTATTTATTTATTTTTGGCTGTGTTGGGTCTTCGTTGCTGCACGTGGGCTTTCCCTAGCTGTGGTGAGCGGGGGCTACTCTTCGTTGTGGTGTGCAGGCTTCTCATTGTGGTGGCTTCTCTTGCTGCGGAGCACGGGCTCTAGGCGCACAGGCTTCAGTAGTTGCAGCACACACGCTCAGTAGTTGTGGCTCGCGGGCTTGGTCACTCCGCGGCACGCGGGATCTTCCCGGACCGGGGCTCGAACTCGTGTCCCCTGCATCGGCAGGCGGATTCTCAACCACTGCGCCACCAGGGAAGCCCCAGATTTGGAAGTTCTGATCGGCAGGGCCTGGAGCTGGGGCTGGGGTGAGCCCTACTAGAAGCACACATATGAGAGTATGATTCCCTGAAAGAAACTGAGGGGGTTTAGATGGTAGATAAGATAATCCAAGCACACGCTAGAAGCCAGTAGTTCAAATGGTTGTTGTTAACTTTTGAAGGGTTAAAAACCACATGATGACCAGAACTTTATCTCTATCCAGTCAGAAACATGCTATTTAAATAGTCACCTCAAGTCCATTTTTCTCTCTGACCCCAAAAAAGACTATGAAAACAAAAATGTGGCTAAGATGGGTATAATGTGAAGAAAAGCTTCTTATCACAGAAGAGAAAAAGAGAAAGGAAAGAAGAAGGAGGGAAAGGAGGGAGGGAGTGAGGGAAGGAGAAGAATGCTCTTCTTAAAATCTTACATGTAGAAAAACCCACTCCATCAGAAGACATAACAGCAAAACAGAAGAAAAACTTTGCTAAGGGATCTGTGTCCCCATCAATTCTCTGTCATTAGGAAGAGAGTCTAACGCTGCTTGTGGCCTTTCATGCTCTATAAAAATTGAAAAATTTATGTTGATAGTTGAGTTTTATGAAAGACATGGTGGGTTTTGGACCAAGGCACTATTTTCCAGTGTAATTCTCTTTTTCTTACAAACAATGAATTCTTATAAACAATGACTTCCCCCTGGAAGGTTGGAGACACCTAGGATTCTAAGGATGCTAAGGCTCTCCTTCCCGCCATGCTGACATATTTGAAGTCCACCCAAGGGTCTTTCCCAACGGACTCCTGAACAGAAAGCAGTGGACTACGTGTTTTACTGCCAGGGCACTCCAGAAAGGAATCAGCGCTCCCTACGGCCGCAGTGTAACAGTTTTCACCGGTTCTGGAAAATTCTAATCCCAATTTGAACCCATATTTAAGCCTAATTTAAACCCATGTTGATATGACCAGTAGGAACTGATTTTTTTGAAAAAGAAGCAAGCAGCATGCCCTTGGCCACGTGGAAAGCCATGTGCACACAATAGGAACAAGTCCAGGCAAATCGCAGACCTCCAGGCAGACTTTTCTGCTCTTTGGGCTGCTTCCTAAGCACCGCTTGCAATTTCCAAACTGACCTCACCCTTAAATTCTCAAGCTGACTGAATTTTGTTAAACTCTCATAGTTTGACATTGAAATATTTACTGTGGTGAGGACAGCCTTATGCAATGGGGGTTCTGTGCCGTGCAGGACACCCCAGGGCTGGAGCTAGCCTGTCTGTCCAGCCACAGCATCCCTGGGGTCACACATCCCACCTGGCACGACACCCAGTAAGCAGCTTGTTTCCTTCCCAGAGCAGGTTCTGCTTGGGACTCTGCCCCTCCTCCCGGCTTCTAAGCCTAAGACAACTTATACTTGCTCTTTGCAACCCAGCCCTGAGGATGCCCACCCCCACCTGTGTCCAGGCTGGGTCAGGTGGCTGTCCTGTGTGCACCCTCACACCTAATTGACTACTTAACACCCTACAGAGTAATTTCTTGTTCCCACGGCTGTCTGATTCTCAGATAAAAGGATCTAGGTTGTACTTATGCTCTTATCCCGGGCTCCTAGCACACTGCCTGCTATATAATAAGAATTCTAGACATATTCGTTAAATGAGTAACTGAATAAATGAGGAAGGAAATGAATATTTATTTAGAAGTATTTCTAGAAGTTTCCGGAAAGCCACAGAACTCCTTTCAGCTGACTTTTTTGTCTATCTCCCTTCTGGATTCTGCACATGCACCTGTGACATCCTAGTCATGCCCCTGTGTGTATGAATTAATTAAGGACACCCAGCAGGACGGAGGGCTCAGTGTCACAGCATTTTAGGGTGGGAAGGATAGAGGCTTCCGAGAATGGCAAATAGGTCACCCAACATCTTCTGACCAAACAGAGACTCTCTTGCAGCTCATGACTTGTTGAATTCTGAACTGAGGAGGGGAGCAGCTGAGGATGGAGAAGCATCTGAAAGCCCCTTGAGTCCTCACATCCCTGCACAGTCACTGGGCTTTGGGGGCCCAGCACCTGCGAACCTCTCCACCGACACCTCTCACGGCTCTCCACCTCACTCTTTCATTCCAACTGCACTGCTGTCATGGCAGTTCCAGAAGGGCATGAAGCTTTTTCTAGCCTCCGTGAACTAAAATATTGCCTGCCATATCAGTAAACAAAGGACGTTGCAGCCATCAAGCCATCACATTAAAGCTGCCCTGATGGTGAGCCCCAAGGGAACTCTGAATGGAGGCAGGATATGCCCCCCCATCGAATCATCAGGCTGCAGCCACCCACCCCACGCACGGTGCACCCGAGGAGACTCAGGATAAGAGAGCACAGGATACTGGCCCCAGATAGCTGAGGTGCATATCAAAGGAATGATTTCAGTGGGCCCAGCCTCTTGCATCTTGCCATACAGAGAAAATCACTAAATTCCCTAACTTGAGATACCTGGTTTTCCTTTATTGACAGTAATCTTTTGATGTTCCGACTACCTGGTCTTTGTTGCAAAAACTCCTATATATCCTGGCCCCTCCACCGCCCTTGCCTCTTCGGAACAGTTTCTTAGCATTATCTGAGATGCTGTGTCCTGGGCTTGAAGTCCTCGGAATGTCTGCCAAATAAAACATAACGCTCAACTTTTAGGTTGTGCCATTTTTTTCCATTGACACCTCAGAGCCTTCGCATATGCTGTTCTCTCTGCCTGGCGTGCCCCTCCCTGATTTCTTTCACTTTGGGTCTGATGTCCCCTCCCCCGAGGGCCCTCTCTAGCTGTCCTACCTAAGTCAGGTGTCTCATTATCTCTTGGCTCAGGTGATTTCCTTTAGAGCATGTGCCACCCACAGGGCTGTCCCTCTCCTTCTGTCTCCAGCCACCACTGGATGCTCAGCACCAGGAAAGCAGAGCTGATGCTGTCTCGCCCAGCCTCCTATTCTCAGGGCTGAGCCCAGGGCCTAGCACACAGGTGTTCAATAAATGTTTCTCAAGTGCACAACTGGCACTCTTGAGGCTTGTGGCTCATGCTGGGAGCATCTTCTCCCTCAGCTGAAATCCACAGAGGGTACTCAGCCAGGCTGGGCTTTTCCCAAGAACCCCCTCTTCACAGTCTGAGTCAGAGACAGCAAATTTGAAATTCCATTGAGCCACATCGATGATATAGATTCCACTGGAAAAACACCTTATGCCTTACGCTCATCTTTTCTCCCTTAGCTGCGTTTTGTATCTTTTAATTCTCTTTTCCCCATGACGTGGACATTTGGTCATTACTGACGTCACTTCACCAAAAGAACATTATTCTTTTGATTTCCTTGTTGAGAATGCCCTTGTACATAGAAAGATACTTTCACCGTGAGCCCACCTGAGATTTCTGCGTAGTTACTTCCTAATGTGAAGAATATTTTTACAGGTAGCTAGAATGCTACAACCTTAGCAAGCTTTGGTGGAGTTCAGGGCAGTATATATCCCTTAGGAGTTATTCTTGTTTGAGCTGCTATTTCTAGCAGTCCTGTATGTACTTTGGGAAGCCCCAGGAATGAATCTTTGGTGGTGATGGTTGGTGTGGATTAAGCTCACACCACCGCTGCCTTATATAAAAGCGCTGCCATGTTGACGGCCCCAATCCACTCCAGCCTCCTCTAATTTCCTGTGCATTTCACTTTCCTACACACAGGAGACTTCCTAAAACGGCATTTTCTCCGATACACTGAATACATGCCGCTGTAGAGGAGCCCACGCTCCTGGAGAAATTTGGCAGGTGAAGTCATTTTGTGAAGCCTGAAGGTCACTTTCCTGGACTCTCTCATCAACACTTTTCCCTCAGGGTAACGTGGTCAGCTCTTTGGGAACTAAGGTGGCGTGCAAAAAGGTATGTCTATGTACAGCTGATATAAAACCAGGAATGAAAGAATAACTTGTAAGTATGTGTGTGTATACGTGATAACAATAGCTTATATTTATAAATGCTGTATGCTCTACGCTGAGCAATCTGCACAAAATATTTCATTTAATCCTTGCAAGTACTGTGCCCAACTCAAGATGAGAAAACACCCAGCCATTAAGTGGTGGGGCTGGCATTCGACCCCAGGCAGCTTGATTTCAGTACTCTATTTGTGCGTGTGTACATTCGTATATGTATATGTACACACATCCACATCACACACGTACCATATATACATACACACATGCTAACATATATGTAAATGCTTAAGAATAGTTTCTGGGTGGACACAATACTCTGTTAACTGTGGGAAAGGGTATGAAATTGGGGGTCGATGCCTACTTGTTACCCTACTCCTCTAATCATTTGAATCCTTTGAAACAAACATGGATTATTTCTGTACTTAAAAAACCAAGTTATCCATTTTGCTGAATGTGTCTCCACTAGAAATGCTTACCGAGCCACTGAATGTTATGTATGGCTCATGTTGTTTTCTTTTCTTTTGCCTTTGGAAGGGCAAGTAAGAAAAACTGGCAGGATGAGAAAGCATAAAGTTAACAGGGAGCAGCATCTTGAGACCTCCTTGCCTTCCAGAACACCAAGGACAGAACAGTCCACAGACAACTTACCCCTGGCCACGGGACACTGTCTCTCCAGCTCATTCCTGCCTCAAATCCAAGAGCTTCGGCAGTAAGTGTACAAGAGAACCTGTTCATGTCTTTTTCGCAACTCTCTTTAAACATTCTGACTTCCATAAATTCATCCTCTCGAAGGATGCCAGCTGGTTTGAAGATGCTCATGGCACCACGATACCAAGTACTGGGTTGGTACAGCTGTGGACACCATGAGACATGCTCTTTGTCCCTCAAGGTGAACAGAGCAGGCGCTTTGCTTATTTGCACTGTACTCTGCATTTCTACCGCAATCCGTTCTTTGTGCATTTTAACACC
The DNA here is from genome assembly GCF_002837175.3 of Physeter macrocephalus. Lineage (NCBI taxonomy): Eukaryota > Metazoa > Chordata > Mammalia > Artiodactyla > Physeteridae > Physeter > Physeter macrocephalus. The sequence goes on along the minus strand of NW_021145400.1, from coordinate 96,191 downwards.
TCTTCCTCCCTCACTGATCAGCGAACTCAGCTTTTCCCAGACTGGACCTTGACTTTCTTATTTGTTTTTGTGTTTTGCCCTTGCTCCCTTCCTCAGCGTGGCTGCGAGCTTTTCCATGCGTTGGGCCATTTGTGTGCTTCTGGGAATTGTCTTTTCCTACCCTTTGTCCATTTTCTACTGGCCTGTCTTGTTCAGCGCTTTACAGGCATTTTTACACAGTAAGGCTATTAGTCATTGGGAAAAGCAGTAATGATAGTAGCTAAAGCATAACGAACGCTACTCTGTGCCAGGCCCTCTGCTACGCACTTTACATGCTCCACTGAATTTTCATTCTCATTTAGGAACCTCAGTCACAGAGATTCAAGCCCAGCAGGCTGGCTCCCATGTTAGTGCTCCAAACATGTTCTTCTTATACCACTAAGGACATCCTGGGCCCTCACACGCCCTAGACACCCTCCTCCTCTCTGAGGCTTTCCTACCTGTCCTTTCAGGGTGACTGCTTCCTTTTGAAATCTGCAACATATATTTTAGGGCTAATTGTATCCATTTTCAGAAATTCAATTGTCCTAACACATAGATGACACCCAAATCAGAACACTAGTCTCCACCCTTCCAGATCCATGTCTCTATCTTCCTGTGTCTCCTTCTGAAAATTCAACGCGGACTTCAAGTTGCAGTGGTAGAAAACCAGATCCCTGAGGTAAAGGGAGGTCTCCAAGACCAACGGAGCTGCAAGGGCTTGGGATCCAGAAAATACTGGGTTTAAACTTAGACTCATGCCCCAGGGGATAATGACACAGTACATAAGGTCTAAAGTCACCTACAAAATGGGAATAGTAATACTCTTGGCTTTGCTAGGTAATGGCGAGCAATGACTCAAGGAGTGTCTAGTTCTGGCCACGGCACAACAAATGTCAGCGTTTCTCCCGCTAAAGACCTGTGTTTCCTTCTGGTTTCTGCGTTGCAGGGGGCTTCCAGGCCTGCAGTAGGGTAGTTGGTGGTCCCCGAAGTGGTTAGAGCCCAACCTCTGGAGTGGCCTCGGGTCAAATTCTGGTTCTACCAGTTTGTTGCTGTCAAATTAATTCTCCAAGGTTCAGGCTACTCATGCGTGAAATGGACTAAGGAGGGTAGCCAAGTGTGGGATTTCTGGAGGATTAAATGTTCCAGTCCATGGAAAGCGCTTGCCACACAGTAAGTGGTGCGTTCATTCACAGAGCATTTATTGAGTATCTGCTACGTGCCAGGCATGTTCTAGGCGCTGGTGACCCAGCGGTGTACCGGCCATTGAAAGTGTAAATGGCTAGACGCTATGTATTCCATTTGCGATCTGCTTAGCAGGAAGTTCTTTGTAATTCTCGATGTGACTGCCTTTTTCTAGTTCTTACTTTTTAAACTTTGCGCTGGTCCGCAGTCTCGCACCTGCTTTTTTTCCACGGTCCTAGACAAGTGTGTTGTAAGAAGGATTTTGAGAATTAGGCGCCACCGTCCGCGGCCTGGTCAACGCCAGCTTGCGGATCCAAACCTCACCCAGGGGTCTCCGCTTGGGGCTCCCAGAGAAGGAGTGCGAGGATGGAGATGCCAGGGGCTTATGAGCGCTGCCAAAAGGTCGCGATGCAACAGCCACTTCTAGATTTGCTCGGTATCAAGGACCACGATCCCGGGGGCGCCCGGCCGCCTGGACCTCGCTCCCTGGCCGGCGCCTAAAGGAGGAAGAGGAGGAGACGCCGAGGCCGGATCCCGGCCGGGGCTCGGGGAGACGCGGCGCCAGACCCAGCCTGCGCGCGCTCCCCTGCCCGGCCTCCCCGCGCGTCCCGGCTCGGCCACGCCCCTTCGCCCTCGCCCCGCCCCCGCGGACCACACCGCACCCCCGCCTCCGGGCCTCCGCGGCTCGCCCCTCCCCCAGCCTCCAGGCGACAAAGGTTCGGCCCCACCCCCTGCTTTTCCACCCCCTCACCCCCGCCC
>NW_021145400.1:89990-94209 GCF_002837175.3 Physeter macrocephalus | reverse complement strand
CCTGCTTCTCCACCCCTCACCCCCGCCCTCCCCTCGGCAGCTTCAGATAGGCCCCGCCCCTCCACTATAGCCTCGCCCACTAATTATTCACACCCCGCCCCGCCTTTCGGCCGCCTTCTAGACCCCGCCCCCTCTGAGCTTGCCCCGCCCCCTGCTAGTCCACACTCCGCCCCTGTCTCCCAGAGGCCCAGGCTAGGACCAGTCACCTCCTTCTCCAGGTTTTCCTCCCACCCCAGTCTCCCCAGGGGGCTCGGCTCAGACTCTGCCCCCGCCGCCCAAGGCCCAGCGCCGAAGCAGGACCACCCCTCTCCCGCGGCCCGGCCTCCGAACCCCCGCCCCCTGGACCCCGCCCGGGTCGGGAGACCACCCCTGCAGCCGGCTCCCTGGTCCTGGTCTCGCGCGCCCCGCCCCCGCCCCCGCGGCCCCGCCCCGGCGCGGGGACCACCCTCCGCCCGCGGAGGCGGGGGCCAAGCGCTCGGGGCACTCTCGGCTGCCCCGGCCCTTCGCCGCCGCCGCCGCCGCCGCGCGGTGGTTCCCGCGGATCCGCGCGCGCCGCCGGCCGGGAGAGCTCTCAGACCGCGAGGAGAGCCGCAGGAACCCGTGGGACGCAATGCGAGCCAGGTAGGCAGGCTGCACCCCGGGCCGTCCCCTGCGGGCCGCTCCAGCCCCGCGCCCAGCCTCCCCCGCGGCGCCTGCTGGGGCTCGGCGGGTTTGCACGCCTCGCGGGCGCCGCTCGTTCCCCCGCCGCTTGAGTTCGGGGCTCCGGGGTGCCCGGGCGCGGCTGGCGACGGACGGCTTCGGGAAGCCTCTCGCGCCCCTCGTGCTCCTGGGGGACCGTCACCCCGGCGCAGGCGGGCGAGCCGGGGTTCCGGGCAAGGAGCGGCACTCATGGCCCCCGCGTGCGCCCGGGGGATCCCCTCCCCTGGCCCTAGCGCTTCCCGAGGCCGGCCCTGAAGGGTGGCCCGCCTCGGCGACCGGACGCGTCCTCGGGGCGCTCGGCTCGGGGGGCTTGGGCGCTCCGAGGGCTGGAGGGGCCGGGGCTTCCTCTGGCGCGGCCCTGGGGAGGAGGGAAGGGCGCGCGGTCCCGGGTTAAACTTGGTGACAATGCATATTTCAACTTTTTCGGAGACCTTTCATTTTAGGATGGAAATGAAAATCCCGATTTCTGGCTTGGCCGTCCGGGGACCGAGCTGCCGCGAGGTGACAGCGCCGGCTGCGGGCGGGTGGGGACGGCCGGCATAGACGCACGTTGCTGAGTGGTGTTTCCCGGGAAGCCCGCTCCGCGGTGCGGATGGGTGGTCTGTGGGATCCCAGCCTTGGAGTGCGGCGGCTTCTAGTCCGGGGCCGGTCGTGCAGCCACTGGGACCAGGCCGCGCTGGCCCTTCCCCGGGGTGTTGGGCGGCCGGCGGTGCCGCCAGGGGGGCGCAGCGGGACGGCGGCCGGGCTTCCTGCGTGCGGAGAGGCCCGTGGAGCCTCACCGGTCAATGAGATTTAAAAAGGGAACGCCGGGCTGGATTTTATCCGTGTTTATTTTTTCCAAGTTAGTGCAGCAGATCGGTACCGTGTGCTTTGTCAGTAGTAAGAAGTTCGCATAACTTTTGTTCCGATCACAAAAGCAATATATTCTCTGGGTAGAAATCAGAAGTATAAACAGTAAAACAAACCATCATTGATCTCACCGTTCCTACCGGCCTCAGTATTTACTCTCTTTGATATTCACATTTCACAGGCTTGCCGATCTAATCGATAAGTTTACAAGTGCAGCCTCTCTTGACTAAATGAAAGCAATCCCTTTGTGCAACTCTCCCCTTCCCACCCTTCTAAATGGGTTTGTCTCCGAGCACCAAAGTTTGGGTGTATCGGCTAGGCTCCCTTCTCAGGCTGAGTTCCCTTTCCAGTGTGTGGTGTTCTCCACGCCTTCTGGAGGCTGGAGATGGAGAGAGAAGCCAGCAGTCAGCTAGACCACTGGCTCAGACTGGATTGGCTGTGGTTTTGGTTCCTTGCCTTGAAAAAATGAAGGTAATGATTCTCAATCTGCTGCTCAAGGCACCTTAAAAATTAACGGGTGGTTTGCAAAGCGTTCTGACACCCTTGGGTGGACAGTGGCTGTACTTTGCGGGGCTGGGGAGTGTCCCTTGCTTTCGTCATCAAATAAAACAGTCTATCACCTACTTGGCCATCCTGACCAGGAAACGGGCGCCAGGAGTGGCTGGTGGGGTCTGGAGAAGGTTCCTGGTTCCCTGCTCAGTACAGAGTCGGCCCAGGCTAAGCCCCTCAGAAAAGGTGGGGGGGGGGCTTGGAAGGAGACAGAACTCCCCAATCCACCTTCCCTGTCTGCTTTCTGCACGTGGGCAGATGTGGAGAGTGTAAGGGGGCTTTGACGTTAAGACGGGACCCAGGATTCACAGGCCTGATGCCCACCCATCCAGAATGCCAAGGCCTGCTGATCCAAGAGGGAACAGTTAGTTCTGGGAGAAGGGCTCAGGCTGTGAACAGCCCTGGCTTCCTAGGCATTTGTTTTATGGCTCTCTTGTTTACGAAATGAACAATGACCAGCTCAGATCTGCGGTGCCTGAGAAGCTTCTGTGAGCTTTAATTTTTTTCCTGTCGTCCCAAGCCTCTGGCATCGTGCTTTACGGGGCTTTTTCAACAATTGGGAGAAACTCATATCATTTGTTAACGTCTGATACCGAAAGCCGGAGGTGCCACACAGGTTGCCTTTTGTTCCCTTTGCAAAGCAGCCGTGATGGAAGCTCCTCTTTCTTTAGCAGGTCTCCAGGGCTCCAGTTTGTCATTTGATAGTTTCATTTTTTTTTATTGTCGCTCCCACCAGCACTTTGTTCTGCCTAATGTCTAGTAGCTGACCACAGCCCAGACACAGGGGGGACCCAGAAAGTGGTCTGGACAAGTTGCTGTTAAGTGTCCTTCCGGGGCTCATCGGCTCTCAGTGCTGTGCCCCGAATTGTTTCCGCGTAGGGAGGAAGGGGGGAGCCTTCCTGGATTTTCTTCTCTGCTGCTGTTTGCTAACTGGATTTCTGGTTACCCAGCAGCCTGGAATTGTTTTCCTGCCGGCTGCTTCAACAGACCTTTTTCTTATTCTAATGGTTCTAGTGTGAGGATAAGATTGGCTAACATAAATGGGGTTTGCACCCCGGGTTCTGGGAGGCCACTCCTGAGTTTAAATCCTGGCACTCAGGCCTGTGAAGTGTGGGAGGGTGTGTGCGTTACCTTCTTCCCGGGGAGGAGGCCAGCTGGCTTCCCTCAGCTTCTTAAGGGGAGCCCTTGGCCCAAACAAGGTTAGGAGTTAACCGCTGTGTTGGGCCCTGGCTGACCTCACCCCCGGCTCGGGGCAAACCTCCATGGCCCCGTGTTGGAGGAACCACAGCCGTGTGCCTGTCGGATACTCAACTGAGGAGAAGCCGTTGTTCAGCCAGTGGGCCTTGCTCCATCCACGTGGGTTTCCCTTAGCTTTGTTATTTTCAAATTCGACACCCGTGGCCACGTTGCAGTTTTTCTTCTGAGAATTGGATTCGGGCCCCTGGGATATTTCCTAAGGCCCTGGAGATGGGCACTGAGGACTTCTTTGCCCTGAGGTCACTGCCTGATAATCAGGAACTGGGAAGCGACACGGTGCAGCTAAGTAGGCTTCACCGGGACTGTGTGGCGCGGAGGGGAGCGTGGGGACCATCCAGTGTTGCACGCTGCTTCCAGCGAGCTGTGTCTCCTGCCTTCCCAGCTGTTTGCACGGTAGAAGCCCCACGTTCTCCCGTTGCACCCTGGAAAGTAACAAAAGAACAGTTCAGCCAGCCCTCGCACACAAGGGAACCGTCCAGCTGCTTACTCAGGGTCTTCCGGGGAGCCCGAGCCTGCTTCTCCGTGGGCCCCGAGGGCATCGTGTGTCATTGGACCGCATGTCTGATGCCGTGAGCATCAGCGTCTCAGGGGAAAGGATGTCGCAACGTTCAGCCTTTAGAAGGCAAGAGAACGCCGAAGGTATTTTAGAAACAGGGTGTGTGATGTGTTTCTAGGAAGGGTGAAATTCCTTATCGTCCCTCGCTGCTTCCCATCCACCGGGTGTAGAAACTAGCTTCCCAAACCTTCAGTAAGAAAATATGGACTTGTGGGAGTAGAATGGTGTCCTGAGTTCAACTAATTTAAGTCGAGATTCGGGGTGTTTTGGTTGTTTTTTTTTTTTTTTTTTTTTTTTTTTTTTTTTTTG
>NW_021145400.1:85027-89784 GCF_002837175.3 Physeter macrocephalus | reverse complement strand
GGCCATGGCTCACGGGCCCAGCCGCTCCGCGGCATGTGGGATCCTCCCGGACCGGGGCACGAACCCGCGTCCCCTGCATCGGCAGGCGGATTCGCAACCACTGCACCGCCAGGGAAGCCCTCGGGGTGTTTTTTAACGGGCATCGCTTGCTGAGGGTTTGTGATAGACCAGGTCCGGTGTGCACACTTTTATCCTCGCCAAAACAGCGAGGGGTTCCATTTTACAGGGAAGCCAGAATTGAAGTAGTTGCTCCAATCTAATGGTCCCAGCAAGTGCTTGATTTGAACCTGGACCTGCCTGGGCCCAGAGCTCTTCATCACAGCTCCCAGTGTGCCGGAACGAAAGAAACAGGTCACAACTTCGGGAGCGTGGAGACACAGGCTTGGAGATAGCAGCATGCCTGCCTCCCTTACACAATGACCAAAAAAAGGTGATGAAATCTTTAAAACCCTGGGAATCTTCGTCGTCTAAATGGAAAGCAACCCGTTTGCACCTTTGCTCCCCGGGAGCCGTGCCCTTGTGCCCGGTCTGCAAGGTAAAGTTTGATGTATTTTGGAAGATTGCGATTTTGGAGGTGGGACAACTCAGAATCTGCTCTGAAGTTTGTCCTGGTACCATGAAAAGAGGGTATTCTGGGCAGATGAGGTCACTAGAATAAGATTAAGATTATGGGAAGGCTGTTAAGTAAATGTTAAGATAAGGGTCCACCTTCCACTTTACAATCAAACAAAGGATATATAATGAGATTATTCTTATCTGCTCCATCAAAGCTCGGTCTTCGGGGAACTCTCAGAGCTGATGCCTGGTAGCCCAACTCTTGTGAACAAATGGAAAAGAATCCTCTCCGTGAAAGGACTTTTGTGGTTCCATATTCTTACTAAATCTCCCTCTCACCTCCCTCCCCTTCCCTGTTCTCCCAGTCTGCTTCACTGAGGAAAACCCTGCCCTATTCTTATGAAACAGGGAAGCCTCCTAAGCTCTGTAGGCCTGGAAGGAATCCACATGTTCCCTTTCCTGGCTTTTTCCGCGTTGCAGGTCCCTGAGCCCGAAGTGTGCTGGTCAACCCGCTCCCAGGAAAAAACCAAAGCGTCTTGATGGTAGCATTTGTCAGCTGCCCTGGTGTAAATCCTCCCACCACGGCTGATTTCAAGCTGCCCGTTGGGTCTGGCAATATTACTAAGTATTTGACAATCTGTGTAGCCAGTTAGAGGGGGCTGCAGCTTGCCTTTCATTGCACTGAGCTCACCAGCACAGCCCCCCTTGTAGAATGGATGAAATGGTTGCCTGGCTTTTGCTTGGACCGCGGCTGCCCAGGAGCTGTATGTACTGAGAGGATTTGGATGTCATTGAGTAGCCTAGTTTGGCCAGCAGGAGTAGAGTGCTTCAAAACTCAGACTCCCGCATTAAAATCGCCTGGGGGGTTTTAAAAGCTGCCCAGTGGAATCGGCATTCTGTGCGTATCCAGCGTTGAACTCCACGGATGTAGGGAATTTGTGTAAGAAGAAAATTAGAGGTGTGGTTTGGGATGAGGCATGGCAGACCCTGTATTGGAGGCCAAGGAGTTGAATGTTTTCCGTGTGGGGTGAGGGAAGGGTTTCCAGCCGAAGCCTCGGAGTGGAGGAAGGGCCCACATGTTCCCAGTTGCCAGTCCGACTCCAGTGGCCCTCCGCGGGGGCGGACGACATTGTTTTGCCGTGGCTGCTCCTGCTGGTCTGGAACGGAGATGGGTCTTCGCGGAGGAAGGGGTCAGGATGAAGTGAGAGATCGCTCCTTGGGGAGACGGACGGCTCCTTGGGTGGGTTTGGTGAGCTGACCTCGGATGTTGCAGCAGAGAGCCGGCGTCTAGAGGAGCTTCCCAGGACCATCCAAGTGAAGAAAGGAGAAACTCAATGGCTGAGGGCTCTTTAAGAGTCTGAGCTTCGTTGCTCGCGTGAGCCGATTACTTTTTCTCTGTGGTAATTAGCAGTCCAGTTATTTCAAATGTAAGAGCCTCCTTGAGTGGCAGCAAGCGCGTGGGAAGGGAAGGGAGTGTCACGGAACTTCTGAGCCAGGCTTGTGAGCAGGAAGGGGCCAGCCAGGCCCTCAGGTGCAGACTCAAGGAGGCATCACCCTTGGGTTGTACACACGCAGGGTCCGCCCTGCTGGTCAGGGGTCGCCCGTGTGAGAGAGGGCTGGCTCGGGCCTCACTTCCTTAGAGTCGAACCCGAGCTCACTGCAGCCTTGAGTGTGGAGTGGGCCTGGGCGCATGCTTCTCAGTCACCCCACGAAGATGGGGTGGGAAGGCCAAGGGGGTGGAGGAAAGAAGCAGCTGGAGGTGGGAGAATGTGTACCGTGTGTCCCTGAAGCCGAGGAGAAGGTTGGGGTGGAGGAAGGGGATTGGGCGCCCCGTGCAAACAGGACAGTTCTGGGTTATGAGTCATCAGAGAAGTAACACCCGGAAGTCTAGGGGCCCCTGGGTTTGGCTTGTTAGAACCATGTGACTGTGGTAGTGGGGAAGCTTCTAGAAAACCAAGGACAAGGGGCATAGGCCGCTGAGTTAGTGACAAAAGAAAAAGGACTGTCTTTTGAGGAGATCAAGGCGGGAAGGACCCAGAGTTGCGTCAGAGGGCCTGGGATGCTCCGGGCTGCGGAGGCCTGGTCGGGGGCTGACGGGGTGCTAGGACCAGCACGGAGCGATGGAGGGTCCAGTGAGGGGGTGTGAGCGGCCCCATGGACTGTGAGGGAAAGAGGGGGGTGTGAGTGGCTGTCCTCAGGAGGAGCTGCTTAGAAGACTCCCTCGCCCCCATGCCTTTTCACCAGCCTTTTTTGGGGGTTGGCTGGGGGCCTCATTTGCCCCTCAGTCCCAGCTCCCTGAGGCTCCTCATGGAAGCCTTGCCTGACTGCCCAGGGCCAGGAGCTGACCGCTGCTTCCTCACCTGGCCGTTGTCCCCCTAGGCGGGGCTCTGCTAGGCATGGGGCTGCATCTTTATCGCTGCATCCTTGCTGCACAGACAGCACATTCCGTGAACGAAGAGGGACCAGCCAGGCTGAAGACCGAGGAGGGTGCCTTACCAAGTCTTCTTAGACATCTTCACAGCTAAAAATTACGCTGGAGGATAGAAGTAATTTCTATGATTAATGATCAGCTGACTTGTAAACGCTGTCCAGCGGCCCCCTCGCAGCTCTGCCCTTGACCGTTTCATTGAGTCTGGCTTCCCGCCTTTGTTTACCCGTTCATGTTGTTGACCTCTTGGAAAGGATTTTTTTTAATTTTTATAGCCTTCGGATACAGAGAAATACAGCTCTTCCTCGACTTAGGATGGGGTTGTGTCCCGATAAATCCATCGTAAGCTGAAAATATCATCAGTTGAAAGGGCATTTAATTACACCTAAACTACCCCACGTCATAGTTTAGCCTTCTCTAACTAAACGTTCTCCAAACGCTTAGAGTAGCTGACAGTTGGGCAGAATCAGTGAACACAAAGCCTGCTTGGTAATCGAGTTTTGAATATCTCATGTAATTGATTGAATGTTGTCCTGAAAGTGAAAAACAGAATGATAGTCTGGGTGCAGAATAGTTTTAAGTGTGTCCGTTCCTGGCCCTGGTGATCACTCCGTGCCCTGCCCAGCATCATGGGAAAGCCTCAGACCCACATACGCTACCTCCAGAAAAGAGCAAAATTCAAAATTCGAAGTACTCTTCCTACTGAACGCGTATTGCTTTCACAGCCTCGTAAAGTCAAGAGATGTAAGTCAGGGACCATCTGTAAATGGAGTATCTGAAAAATGCAGGTACCTTTAAGCATTTAAAAATTACCCTAAGAATCATCGTTTTGACAAGTGGTATCAAATATTTGTCTCTGTCCCTTACAGAAGTAGGAGGTAAAGGTCCCTGTTTGAATTTAACTGGGGATAATGGTTGGAGCTCTGGTGTATCGATAGCACATACAAGTAATTCCTGTAAAGGGCTGGACCAGGGCCTGTGATCCAGGGCTGCTCGGCAGCCTGCGGTGGCGGTAGTGATGGCGTAAAAGCAGTCGCCTACTGTGGTCTGGTCTCACTTTTCCTCCCCATCATCCCGTCCCAAATATCCTCTTGCAGAAGTTGTGGGTTTTTCCCCCTCTTAACTTCGGAAATCAGTGTTTACGACATTTTTCGGAGGACAGCTCTATTCTGGTTTGGGGCTGGTTAGCAGCCATTTGGCTGTTTCAGCTTTATGTGGTGGATTAGGGAACCAAAATTTCAAATTTTGGTCACATTTCAGGCCCATGTTGGAGTCTTCTGTAAATGGCTCTTTCTTTTCCGTCAGCCAAATATGAAGCAGCACTATTTGCACGACTGAAATTCATTATAGGTGATTCAAGAATTAAGTGACTAACCATCCAACACTGTTTTTTGTACCCAAGGCATCGTCAGGGAACAGAAATAGCTGAGATAAGTTTTCACGGACTGGAAGGTGACAAGTGAAGAGAGGGGTGGAGTCAGCAAGTGGCACCCCAGTCCGAGACCTGGCATCCAGGGCGGCCCTGGCTGGTAGGCTGGGGGGACCAGCAGCCAGTGGCTGGAGGCCTCTGTGCCTCTTTGCAAGAAGGCCTTACCTGCCCTAGCTACCTTGGGGGGTGGGGGAGGGAGGTGAAGCATCTTGTGTTCAACATACGTCCTTTCTAGATATATGAATTGTTAGGGGAAGAGGGAAAGAGTTTGTTGTGATTTTTCATTCTTTTCTTAAAAAAACCCTGTCTGCTTAAGTCCCCCCCCCCGCCTCCACCCGCCCCCCC
>NW_021145400.1:72287-84826 GCF_002837175.3 Physeter macrocephalus | reverse complement strand
CCCCCCCCCCCCCCGCCCCCCCCCCCCCCCCCCCGCCGCAGTTACTCAAGTAATCGTATGTTCATCTTAGAAACCTTAGAAAATGCAAAAGGAGAAAAAAGTTTCATCACTGGAATTCTACCACCCATGGTAACTGCTCTGGGCATTTTTGTGTCTTTCAGGTATTTTCACATGTAAATCTAGACTCTTCCAAACAAAAGAGGATGGTGGAGTGGGAACTTGTTTTTAGTTCACAAGGTACCTGATGTGTAGTAATCCTTCAGTCAGTCATTCATTGTTGAATGAACATTATGCTTTTTATTGAAAATTGTTGACATATCTCCAGATCAATAAGTACAGGTTTGCATCCTGTACTTTGCGTCACCTTTGTTCGGGGATGCGCCCTCTTTAACAAGTCCACATTCATGGACGGTTTCCAGTGACTTTGAAATTATAAACAGCACTGCAGTGAACATCTTTCAAATACATGTAAGTTTCTTCTTCCAATGAGTTTTCTTCTTTTTATCCTTAAAATGTGTAAAGAACTTTGAACTATGTTAACGGTTGGGTGAACCGTATAGTTGCTGCTCAGAAAAGCATGTCCAAAGGGGGTGATATTCAGGAAAGTTCCTCCATCTGTTGAATGAGACTTGGTGAACTTTGAGACCAGTCTTAGCCTTGCTGGGCCTCCTTTGGGGGGACTCGATTTCTGATCGTCAGGAGTGCTGATGATCTCTGCCTTGAGGGAGCTTTGCGGGCAGGGGTTGGAAGCGCACATCTTAATTTTAGGGAGCGCGCATACATGCCAGTTCCAGAAGCAGTAACCTATGGGGGAAACCGTGTGTCCTACAACCTAGGAGATGTTTCTGGTGGACGTCTTCAGGGCTCACTCCTTCCCAGAAGGGGACGAGTCTGATTTCCATGCATTCAGCCTCAAGAACTGTCACTTCAGGCTCCCCAGGGTCCTGTCACCATGGGCGTTGAGTGGTTCGTGGAGCTGCGTCCCTTGATGAGCTGCGGTTTGATCTGGCACACGGTGATGGCCCAGACTTCACTTTTGAGACCTTCGGGTTCATTAAGAGGAGAGAGTACTTAATACCTTCCACTGACGGTCAGGCCTAATTTTGATTTCTAGCTGTGGTCTGGTGTCACAGGACTTCTTCGTTCTGGCAGGAGAGGGAAGCGGAGTCATGGGCGGAGTGTTTGTTGGCCTGTGTCCTGCGTGTGGTTTTGCAGAGGGCCCGGCTGCCTCCTCTGTCTTGGCTCCGAGGTATCCGTTGAGTCATTGTCCACTAATGTTAGATGAGACGGCACTTTTCGGGCTGTCCTTTTGCGCTGGCTGTTGGTTCTGGGTACCAGGTCCACCCCATGGAGTTTTGGGGGGCTTGAGAGCCGGGCCCTCTTGTAACTCTCTGGGACGTTGCCCTGGCCCCTCCCCTCCTTGTTAGCTCGTGTTTGACTTGAACTCATTCATTCCCTCCCTCACGCCGAATCCACTGTGTGCCAGATGGGGGGTGGGGAGTTGGGGGGATGGAGAGACCACCAGGGGTGGCCTCTGTGCAGGGAATCAGCCACCAGTGCCCCGGGAGAGGAGGTCAGGGTTCCCCGGGTGTGCTGGGGTTCGGGACTGGCTCCCCAAAGAAGCCCTACTAAGTAGGGGGACTGGAAGCAATGGGGTGGTGCCCACGGTGGGGGACTTGGGGGCAGCGGGTGATTGTGAGCGCCAGGAACCGATAGGGGTGCCGGCTTTCTGGGAGCACCTGGTGGGGATGCGAGAGGCAGGTGGCAGGTGGCTGGAAGGGCGGGTCCTTCTGGGCTTCGGTCAGCTTTGAACTTTTACCTCAGGCCACCAGGAAGACGATTACACGTGTGAACCTCACTTGCAAGGGGCCCGGGAGGTGAGCTGATAACCGTGCCTCCCTCTCACAGCCCTGATGCCCCGCAGCTGCCTTGGGTTCCCCTCCCGGGGGTCCTGGCGCCCCACTCTGCGACCCACGCGGGGCACCTCTCCCTCCTGACCTGTTGTGAGAGTCTCATAGAATCGTCCGATGGATTAAATGACCACCCTGTTCAGTTTTAAGAGTTACACTTCTTTCCCAAAATGACACTTAGAAACTGAGCCGTCCGTCGGGTCGTTAAAAGAGTCCCAGCGTCGTATAGTCCAGAAAGGAAAAGGTGCTGATGAAGACGTGGAGATTTTCCAGATAAAACAACATCAGAGGGACCCAGTGAGACAGATCAGAGCACCTTTCCCTGGTCAGTTGAGTCCCTGGCAGTCTCTGAGCGTGGCTGTCCCTCCAGGACACGGCTCGGGATCCCCCCAGGACACGGCTCGGGATCCCCCCAGGACACGGCTCGGGGTCCCCCCAGGACACGGCTCGGGGTCCCCCCAGGACACGGCTCGGGGAGCACAGGCAGGGCGAGTCCTGGTTTTCCTCGTCAGGTTGCAAAACTCACCGGGCCGGGCAGTCATTCCCCTCCTGACATCCCCCTTCTCTACCCCACTTGAGTTGGTCGCTGCAAAGTGGGAGCTTTGCTGGCCTTCTGGAGGATCTCTGTGTTTAACCCACATTAACCTGGCTAAGCCTGTGTCTACTTCTGCGGGAAAACTTCAGTCCGGCCTCCTGCTGCAGCCAGACAACCAGCTGTCCTCAACTTGCTCGGGGTAGCACCGTGACTTTATCAAGGTTAGAAGGGACAGAACGGAAAGCTGGAAAATGATGTCATAAACACCGCTTTTTTGGTCCTTAGTGGAATTGTCAAGAAGTTGGCTGCTTGCTAAATTGAGGGTCATTATTATTCTGGAAAGAAGCGGGGTTATTTTGATGAGCAGGAAAATGGAAAGAATAGCAGTGATTCCCTTGGGGATCCGGTGCTGGCAGCCTGAGAGTAACAGGTGAGTAAGGCATTCAGGACAAAGTGCCGATTTACGGCTTAGCAGATGATTGTAAATTAGGCATTAAGGGGAAAACTTGAGCATGTGTGACTTGGAATATGTCAGGTTGTTTGTGGTTGTCCTTTGCCTTCAGGTTTTCCTGCTGGGAATTGCAGATAGGCAGCTCTGGAGAGCTTGCACACAGGGCTGGAAGGGAGTGAACAGAAATGGTTCGGGTGTGAAAATTGGTGGGCAGGTCTGGGGCTGTCATCTCCCGCCCAACCGCACCCCCCTCCGTTGTCTTTAACAAAACAGAGTAAACTGTAAATTTAACATGTTTTGGGGAGAAAGAGGAGAAATGGCGGCTAATATTTGTAAAACACCTACAGGCAGTCAGTATACCAGGTCCTCTCACTTACACGTGACATCCTCCCAAAACGCAGAGGGGTAGGTGGCATTGTTCACATCTTACCGATGAGGAAACTGAAACCAAGAGGATAGTTATTGTGTGTCCAGGGACACAGCGAGTATCGGAATATATACTTTTATGCGATCTTTATGCCTGGATATTAACCGAGGGGGTTATTTACCCAAAACATGAATGCCCGGCCTTACGTGCAGCTGTCCCACTGTGGATACGTGGACTGTTGGAGTGGGAGGGTTAAGTGCATTGAAAATGACAAAACCAGACGTTGCCCTGGAGGGTATTCATTCACGAGCACCTGTCCGATCACTTCTCGCCCCTGTGAGCCCGTCTTAGACACCGGCATCGTTTTCAACGTTATATCGACTCTTTCTCACATCCTGCATTTGAGGATGCCCGTGCCTTGACTCTCTTATCTTGCTTTGAATTACAAGCATACTCAGAAACTTCGGAAATAGTTCTTTTCATTGGTGGCAAATAGTGCCTGTATCAAACTAATGTAAACATTGCCCGTCTGTGGAGAAAGCATACATGCTCTCCTTAACAAAGCTAACATTATTCTTGATAATAGGGGTAGTAAAAAAAAATATGTAATCCCACTTTGCTAACAAACTGTGTTTACGTATCCCCTCTCCTTTGGGTCCTTGTCTGGCGTTCTTGCATGGCACCTTTATGCTGTGCTCATAATGATGGTAATAATTAGGACACCGGTAGCATATGCCGTATGCCAGCCAACGTCTTCAGCATTTTACCTCTAAACTATTCATCTTTCCATCCTATGATGGGAGGGACTCTTAGCATGTCTGGATCACAGGGAAGCTAGGGTGCCAAAGGGGAAGGGACTTGTCTGACCCATGAGTGCAGAAGCCAGGATTTGGGTCTGAGCCATCAACTTTTACCTGTTCTGCCCCGCACCGGGGGCCAGGTCTCCCCCAGGCAGGGAAATCCTGGGGCCAACAAGGTGCTTATGGGAACCAGGCTGGGAGCGGGGGGCGGGGGGACGGGTCAGGGAACGTGAGGTGTCAGGTGAGATGAGGATGGGCAGGTAACAGCCAGGTGGCTCGTCTGATGGGGACGATTCCCGACCCCCAGCCAGAGCCAAGGCTTGAGCACAGGAGAGAGACCTTAATGCTGGGGTGGGCGGGGGGTGGAGCTGGGCAGGAAGGGGGGGGGGTCTTAATCTCCCCCCCACCCACCCACTGCACTGTCACACTTGGCACACATGTGAGCCCTCCTGCTGTGGCCCAGTCCTCTCCTGCCTCCTTCAAAGCTGTCGTTTATCCAGATCTGCACCCATCAGGCCCTATGCCAGACACTCGGTCAAGGTGTCTTCATGACTGTGCGTGGTAAATGTTTTAAAGGTAAATCTTTGTACCTAAAGAGCTTGTACTCAAGTAACTCTGTTGTATGGTGCTTTTCTGATTAACCATGACATGTTCAACTAAGAATTAGTGCAGTATGGGAAGCTTCCTACTTACCGTCATGGTGCCTCCGGTTTTCCTGCCTGCCAGCCATGGAGGAGCCCCACTGGACTTGGCTCTGTCAAGCGAGGGCGGCCATCGGGTCCTCTGGGACCCATCCATCCATGGCTGATGGGATGAAAGTTGGGCTTTGGTCCACCAAGGGATCTGGGACCCCGGTTACCTTGGTGACCACAGTGATGACTGATGAAAGGTTCCAGATCTTGCCTCTTTGGCCGCTCGAACTCATGGGGGAATATTTGGAAGTAGCAACATCAGTAGAACCATTGGTGGGCCGTGGGGCGGGTGGGTTTACTGTGGTGTTTCCGTGATGGGGTGCTCTGGAGAGGCACCTGAGTGCCTGGCGCCAGGTGGACCCCGGTGCTGTCCTTGTTGTTTCTAAGGCGTCTCTCGTTTTTATTTTAATATCCTCTTTAACCCAAGAGTTATTTGTTTAAGTATTTAATTTTTTTTCCTTGTCTATTTTCCCCTTTTTCCTCCCTCTCACTTTCTAGTTAACTTCTGGTTTGACTGCATTGGGGCCAGGGGCTGTCCCATACAGTTTTCTAATTTGGAGAGTCTTTTGGGTTTCAAGAATGCTTCTGAGTGTTTGCGAACGTTCCTTGCATTTTCTCCAGGACGTGGAGGTGGAGGTGGATGTGGATCATTTAAATGATGCTCGTTGATTATGTTATGTTTCACGTTGTAACCGGATGATGCCGTGTCTGCTGTGCTGTCAGATTCGAGGGCCGGGCTCCTGTTTCCCGACGTGACTGCGGTTTTGTCAAGTTCTCTGGATCAACTCTAGCAGCTTCTCCTTCGTACATGTTAGTTGTTCTTTCAGCATAATTGGATCTTTTGATCGCTTCACCATTTTGTCAATCAAAAAATGCTCTTGTGTGTGTGTTCAGTGTATGTGGCCTGAATTTTACCTTTTCTGACACTGCTTTACCGTCACCCCTTCCGGGTCATTTTCAGATGTGTTTCACGCAGAGATAAGTGCTTCTACTCACTGGGTTAGAGCCCCTTCCTGGATGATTCACGTTTGGTGTAGTAAGTCACACGCTTGGTTCCCTTGCTGCCCTGTTCCTTGAAGGGCTTGCTTCTCGGGTCCTCTTGCTGACTGTGGTTTGGAAGGTAGGCCCGTGGCCGGTGGCTTAGTTACCTTCACTGAAAAGGAGAAATTCCTGCTGTAAGTGCTTGGTGCGTGTTGAGAGCCGTGTCAGGACTCGGGTCGGCTGCTCCCCGGACAAAGCGAGCGTTTCGGCCAGGCTTCCTGCCCCAGGTCCCCTCTTCCCAGGGTCCACAGGCGCCGTTTTCCTCCTGTGATGTTGCCTCGGTGGTGCTGCCAAGTTCTCTGGTTCTCTAATCAGTTGGGGTTTGCAGTCTTGAGTGTGGTTTGATTTTGTGTGTGTAACACTTGGATCTGGCGATGACTGAGGTGCAGTCAGAGTCTGGCCTGTAGACTTACGGGGCCCCCTCCCCAGCGCTCGGTCCCTTCTCTGTGTCTGGTAGGTTGTGTGTTGTCACGTGGACCGTGGGTTTCGGTGGGACCCCGTAGTCACATGCACCGGCTGCTGGCCTCAGTTGTGCCTGGTGTGGCTCTGTGACCTGCCTTTGCCCGGGAGGCCGACCCCCTCCTGTTCTTGCTGCTCATTCCTTGGTTCCCTCAGCAGACACGCCTGGCGGCTTCAGCGTGCCGGACACGGTTCAGCCATGACCTTTGCCCTTTGCCAAGAACTGAGAACCCAAGCTGATCATGTTTCTTCCTGACCTGCACACTCCGAGGCCTTCCTGGTTTCACAGAGTAAGCCTGACCTTTTCAGCACGGCATTGGGTCTGGCAGGCCGGCCTTCGAGCTTTCTGTCTGGCCTGCCCGTCTCTGCAGCTGCCCGCTGGTCCCTGAGATGCCACAGGGGTCCCCAACCTGATGCGTGTGGACCTTCCTCCTCAGGCCTTCAGGCTAAATGTCACACACTCTCTCTCACTCTCACTCACTGTAACCCCTGGTGTCTTCCTGTTTTAGCTCCAGCTACGTTGGTCACAACAGTCGCAATCATTGGTATAGAGGACTGGCCTGGATGCCATCCTTCCTTTGCTCCTGAACTTAAGGGGGGGTCTTGGTGAATCTCCGTACCTCAGCTGGGCTTCTCTCGTTCTCCGAGCATCACGTTCACCAGTGAGGGTCGCTCAGGTCCCTCCCTTAGAGTCAGTTGGCCTTGGGCTGGGCCCCTTGCATCCTTCGTTTTAAAAGCATCCTAGGTGACTCTGCGCCCAGCTTAGAGTGACCCCTCTTGGAACCCATGTCGTGAATGGTATCATTCCTTAGATGATGGTTTTTCAAAAACAGCGCTGTGCTTATTAAATTGTTTTATTGTAAGAATAGAGTGCTTTTGTAACAATTCCAAATATTACCGACACCTGGCAAGTGAAAAGTGAGTCACTCGTCCCCACTGGAGCAGGCTGTGTCTCTGCTTTTAACAAGCTTCCTCGGGCTAATTCCATTGTGTTGTGGATTCTTCTGCCGGACCCGTATCGCTCAGGTTTCCGAGTCTGTATTCCCAAGTGGGGTTTAGGTATAGTTTCCTTTTTTGTTTGTTAGCTTTAGGGATTAGGATCACTTTTTGCCTCGTAAAGCGACTGGCAAGGAGACTTTTTAAAATTTTTTTAGTTTTATTTATTTTTTTTTTGCGGTACGCGGGCCTCTCACCGCCGTGGCTTCTCCCGTTGCGGAACACAGGCTCCGGACGCGCAGGCTCGGCGGCCACGGCTCACGGGCCCAGCCGCTCCGCGGCACGTGGGATCTTCCCGGACCGGGGCACGAACCCGCGTCCCCCGCATCGGCAGGCGGACGCGCAACCACTGCGCCACCAGGGAAGCCCCGAGACTTTTTTTTAAACTGCTTTAGACCTATCTTGTGGGGCACCAGGCCCCAGTGGAAAGGAGTTAGATGTGTGTTGCTGCAGGGCGTTGCCAGACTCAAGTTCCAGAAACTACGTGAAGAAAACAAAAGAGGCTACTGTATAGGACCTCCCTCTCTTTTTAAAAATTCTATTTATTTTGAATTGTGGTTTAAAAAAAAAAAAAACCTAGTAAAAAGTTTACCATCTTAACAGTTCTTTAAAGTGTACAGTCGAGTATTGTCAATTGTATTCACGTGGTGGTGCAACAGGTCTTTAAAACTTTTTCCTCTTGGAAAACGGAAACTTACACATTAAACTTTTCCCCATTTCCCCCTCTGGCCTAGCACCACCTGATAACTAACCACCGTTCTACTTTCTCTTTCTGTGAATTTGACTCTTGTCCACAGCCCATATAAGTGGAATCGTATAGTATTTGTCTTTTCGTGACTGGTGTTTATTTCACTTATAATGTCCTCAAGGTTCATCCAGGTTGTAGCACGTGACCACTGCCTTCCTTCTTAAGGCTGGAAGGTACTCTGATATATGGAGAGACCACAATTTGTTTATCCATCCCTCTGTTCTTGGACATTTGTTTTGTACCTCTTGGCCATTGTGAATGATGCTACTGTGAATGTGGGTGGGCAAATATCTCTTCGAGATGCTGCTTTCTCTTCCTTTGGGTAGATACCCAGAGAGGGGGTTACCTTATCATAGGATAGTTTTATGTTTAACTTTTGGGGGATCCTCCATACCGTTTTCCACGGCCGTTGTACCAGTTTACATTCCCACCAAGGCCGCACAAGGGTTCCAGTTTTTCCGTTCTCGTCCACACTTGTCAGTTTCTGGGTTTTTTTGCCCGTAGCCAGCCTAAGGGGTGTGAGGTGACAGCCCATGGTTTTGATTTGCATTCTCTAAAGATTAGTGGTACTGAGCATCTTTTCATACGCTTATTGGCTTAGCCTGCCCTTTTTAAACAGTATTTAGTTAGATTTTCTTGAAAGTGTTTTTGAGGAGCCTTTTTCTTTATAGGTACTTGTGGTAAAAATGAAAACTCGAGTGAACTGATGTAGATTTTGAGGGATTCTCCCACGTACATGTGCTGGGGGAGCTTATTTCTGAATAGACGATTTAGAAGGAGGAGTTCCTTGTGAAAAGTGGGCACACCCCCTCTCCCGCCCGCCTCTTCCCCGCCTTCATCCCAGAAAGCCACGTTCCCCTTTGCAGGTTGTTTAAAGAGTCGATACAGTTCAAGTGCGTTGTGATGAATGACACCTGTAAAACACGACTGTCACCCTGTAGACGTGAAATGTAAGAATTGAAGCCACCCAGTGCCTCTAAAGAGGGGCCATCGGTTGTCTTCGCTGTTTCTTTACAAGTAATCCATGCTTATCACAGATTTAGAAAATACAGCCTGCAGAAGAAATGAAAAGTCACCTGACTCCCTGTCACCCCATCACTGTCACATGGATGTGGTGTTAGAAACGGGGTCATTCGTGCTCAGTCCTGCAGCCTGCTTTTTTCACTCGGCAGCTGTGAGGAACAGCGTTGTCTGGCCACACCGATGTCACCCATGCCATGCGGCTCCTTAGCTGTCCCTGGGACGAGTTGAGTGCCGCGGCCTGAGGAGGTGATGTCAGCACTTCTTCACGACCCCTGCAATGACTGAAAGCAGTAGCTCACCCACTCCTGTGCATTCTGGTTTGGACATCTCCCTCCCAGCCTCGCTGCGTGAGGTGGAATTGAAGCAGGCGTCCTCCGGCAGGAGAAGCACCTTCACGCTGCAGATCGGTAGTTTCAGTGCTCTGTTCCGAAATGGAGCCAGCAAGGAGCTGTCTCCTCACTGCCTGTTCTGCGGTGGCACCAGGCTGAAAGTGATTCCAGCTTCCGGGGAAGAAATGCACGTTACACACCCTCTGGGACGGTGAGGCTGCCTCACCCCTTCAGCTGGACGCTTTCCGGAGACCCCCTCCTTTTTCTGAAGCCTGAATTTGGGGGCTGTATCTCGCACTGCCCACACGGAGTGCGAGCCAATCTCGAAGTGCTTTTCCTGCGTCCACTTTGGTAGGTGTGGTTTGGAACCTTCGAGAAGGAACGTTTTCACTTGCCTCAGTGGGTCAGCTCCTCACCTGGGGGAAGGTCAGTTGGAGATTCGGGAAAGGCGTGAGCTGGATCCTTTGCTGCCCCCTGAAATGTGCAGTGTGGGGGGTGGGTAGGGTGGGCGGCCCTGTGGACTCGCAGCCCTTGGCTGACAGTTAACCTGAAATGCAACCCTGGGTTTGCCAGGCCCGTTGGAGCCCAGAAGCTTCTGGAATCTTTAGCTCCACTTGGCCCTGCCTCGATGGGCTGGCCCTTCAGCTGCTCCGCGAGGCTGGAGCTCCGTTCCCTCGCTGCATGGACCAGCTTCCTTAGCTCAGAAAGAGCGAGGGGTTCATGCCCAGCACAGCTGCTCCGGCTTCTCTGTACCCCCCCACCGGCTTCCCCGTTCACTGGCAGGTATTGGGTTGCTTTTGGCCGCTGGGTGGGAGGAGGGGCGGGAATTGGGTGGCTCTGAGCCAGTCTGTGTGTGCCCACCCTGGGGCATATGCAGCGCATCCTTAACCGCTCAGGCCTGCCGCCCGAGACATGTGGCGATTTGTGACGGGGATCATCGTAAAACTTAACCCCGATGACAGGGGCGCGTGGAGGGTGCCTGGCTCACGTCTCAGCCCGGCTGGTAGCTGCCTGGCACCCCGAGGAGACAGGGCAGGGACAGGGGTGTGTGTTGGCGGGGGGCGTGGTGATTTCTTGGGACGGGCTCGGTGCGGAGCTGGACGTGCCTGCCAGTGTCCAGCAGCTCTGTTTGGAGAGCTCCTCGGGAGCAGGGAGCTTCGTTTGGGTTGGCTTGTCTTCCCCAGCAGGAGTCCTTCCAGCCTGTGAGCCCCGGGGCAGCGCAGCACTGAGCCCTTTGCCCGCAGCTGCTGCCCCTTGTCACTTTCACAGTTGGAAAAACTTCCCTGGGGAAGTTCAGTCACCTGCCAAGGCCACCGTGGCAGACCTGAACCCAGACATCCTGCTGCCCCCGGGCTTGGGGCCCCTTCCGTCCAGGGCCTGAATTCCATCCTGTAACCAGCTTTCACCTTCCCTCGCCTGGAGGCTCATGCCTGGTTCTAGAATCCCACCTAGGAAGCAGGCACTGGGAGCGTCTTCATTCAGCGTTTGGGGAAACCGAGGCATCAAGAAGTTCCCCCAAACTTTGAGGGTCAAAAATCGAACAAAAGGGCTTCCCTGGTGGCGCAGTGGTTGAGAGTCCGCCTTCCGATGCAGGGGACGCGGGTTCGCGCCCCGGTCCGGGAGGATCCCACGTGCCGCGGAGCGGCTGGGCCCGTGAGCCGTGGCCGCTGAGCCTGCGCGTCCGGAGCCTGTGCTCCGCGACGGGAGGGGCCGCAACAGCGAGAGGCCCGCGTACCGCAGAAAAAAAAAAATCGAAGGGAAGTGGTTTGCCTTGGAGCCTTCTCTCTTCCCTCCCCACCCCCCAGCCACTTTGCTGCTTCTCTTCCAGAAAGCAGCTAAAAGAGGATGTGTCTCTTTCCTCCCGTCTCATCCTCGGGGATGCTCCACCCAAAGTTTCCAGGTCGCACACAGACGCTGAGCAATTCTCTAAACTGATTTATGACTCCAGAGCACAGGAGTCTGGGGCAGAGTTCAGCGTCAGGGACAGTGTATGTCCCCATACACGCCGACGCCTCCTAGGGTTCGGGGCCCAGCTCTCACCCAGTGACCCCTCTGAAGGACGCCCACAGACTTGAGGGACCCCTCATCAGGTAATCCATCCATCTGTGCGGGGGGGGGGGGGGCGGGTCCCCCGGGTCACCTGGCCAGGTATGTATAAAGGCCCAAACAGGACAGGTGGTATTTGGGCCCTTCTCCCAGAAATTGCTTTTTTATAAATACAGGCCAGGTTTTCACCTCTATTTCTTTATCCAGCCTCTCAGGTTGTGACTTCCTGTTGATGTTATAGTCACCTGAAAGTTCTGAGTCACCAACTTAAATCCTTAGGAGACTGGAGGGCAGTGTGCGTGCGGTTGAGAGGCCTTTACGTAGAGTTTCCTGCAGCCATGCTAGGCCTTTGTTCTCTTGCACTCGGGCTGAGCACTTCTGTTGCTTGTTTTATAATAAATAGAAAAGCTTGTATTTTTTGCCCTTCTGGCTGGCAACGGATATAGGGGGCTCTTTCAGCAGAGGAGGCGGGAGGGGCCTGGAGAAGGGGGTTCATAGAGGCCAGGCCAGGCGACCAAGGTCAACATCATCGGTATTAAGTCCCGTTGACGGTACGTGCCCTTGATACGGTGTGATGAGGGAACTTCACCTCCGCCCCCTTCCTCCCCTGAATCCACAAACCTAGTCTCACCATGAAAAATACCATCAGACACATTGCAGCTGAGGGACACTTACAAACTACCTGCCTGGTCTCCTGCTCCAAACTGTCAAGGTCGTGGAAAACAAGGAGCGTCAATGGAATTGTCGCAGCCCAGAGGAGCCTCAGGAGAGACAGGGCTACGTGCCATGTGGTACTTGGATGGGATCCTGGAGCAGAAGAAGGACATTAGGGAGAAACTGAGGGAATCTGAACAAAGAACAGACTTTAGATCGTCATAACGTGTCATCCTCATTCGTTGGAGAACGGGCTGTCCTAGTACACGATTTAATCATTGGGAAATTAGGTGTTGGTTGGCATATGGTAATGCCCTGTGCCGTCTTTTCTATAAATCTAAACCTATTCTGAAGGAAAGTGTATTTTAGAAAAGAGACAAAACAGTGGCAAGGGGCTTCCCTGGTGGCGCAGTGGTTGAGAGTCCGCCTGCCGGTGCGGGGGACGCGGGTTCGTGCCCCGGTCCGGGAGGATCCCACGTGCCGCGGAG
>NW_021145400.1:65350-72259 GCF_002837175.3 Physeter macrocephalus | reverse complement strand
AGGGCCGCTGGGCCGGCCCGTCCGGAGCCTGTGCTCCGCAACGGGAGAGGCCACAACAGTGAGAGGCCCGCGTACTGCAAAAAAAAAAAACAAAAAAAAAACAGCGGCAGGGAAGGCCAGTGAGTAGCAGGGATTCCATGGCACGGCTCTCAGGCCAGGAGTGGCCCTCTCTGCTCTTGCATCTGCTTTGTGCACTGACCGCAGCTGGTGTCCGGAGGGCGCCCTGCAGTGCCGGCCTGTGGTACCGGCCGCCCGCTGCCGGCAAGAAGCCCAGGCCTCCACACCGGGGCTAGTAGCTGCCTTTAATGCCAGACATGGTGCCCAGCCCCCTCCAGGTCAGGCCCTGGCCTGTCTCTTCCGGCCAGCGTGGTCTTTGTTCTCTCCTGGACCAGATTTTGAACGGCGGTGAGCTGCTGTCCCAGCCAGCGAGGCAGCCGGCTTGCAAACACAAACATGGGTCATCTCTGCCAGGTGAACTTGAGAAAGGCAGCAGGGCAGCGGGGACAATGGGCCTGTGTATGAACTGCTCTCAGATTCAGAATGTGCAGCATTAGGCTGGGGGTGGGAGTTGTGGTGGTGGCCGAGGGTCCCGCTAATCCTGTCAGCGGCTCAGGGGTTGATGCATGGAAAATGGCACGAGATGGTGAGACTGTCTCTGCTCCGAAGATGGCTGATTAAAGTATGCACGGCTGCCTCGAGGCACCTGCTCCTTTAGGTCTTCTCTGCTGATGCGGTGACTCAGGGCTCAGGGAGTGAGCGCTGTTACACGCCCAGCACCGGGAAAGTCGCCGAACGCACATGCACACGCATACACACGCACGCAGGCACAGGGCCCCTGCACTGGAGCTTGTCATCTTCTTAGGCCAGAAGGCTTTCCTAGAGGACCGAGCTCCAGGACGGCATGGGGACACACGTCCATCTCCAGCTGGACCTGCCGTCCTCCGGCCGATCTCACGTGCCCAGGAATCGCCTGGGACGGGGGCGTTCCTGACCAGCTCCCGAGTGACAGGGAGGAGGTGGCCAGCGTGGGGACCGCACCTCTGCGGGGCAGAGGCTCAGTCTGGGCTGGTGGGGGGTGACTTCTGCAAGGAGCGGGGCTCATGCTTCTCCTTGGGGGCCGGGACTGAAATTTTTTCAGGTGGATAAATCGGGAGGTAACCCTGAACGTGAGTAAAGGGGTGAGATTCAGCTGGCAAGCGACAAGGGGGTGGCAGGTGGGAGAGCAGGAGGGACAGCAGCTGTCCTGGGCGGCCCTTGTGTGCACACGTGGTCCCTCATCGGAGAGTAAAACCGCAAGCACCTGTGTAGTGTCGACCGAGGACCCCGAGCTGTTCTAAGCGCGTCACGTGTGCCGTTCGCCCCCCACAGCAGCCTGCGAGTTGGGCGTCCATTTGGATGCCGTTTTGGCGCCTATAAAAATGTATTTTAATTAATTTTTTGGGGCGGGGGGGCCATGCCGTGCAGCATGAGGGATCTTAGTTCCCTGACCGGGGATCGAGCCCGTGCCCCCTGCAGTGGGAGCGCGGAATCCTGACCACTGGGCCGCCAGGGAAGCCCCTTTTGCACCTTTTTAGAGATGAGGGCAGGTCTGCTTCTTGCTTGGGTCCCCACTGGTGGGAGGAGGGTGGGAGCGGGGTGGGAGCTGCGCTCCTGGACCCCGGGCAACGCACCCAGCCCGGCACCTGCTCAGGTGGGGTTTCCCAGCCGATGTGTTTACACGGACGAGCATCAGACCGGAGCTTAGGGTCCCTGCACTGGGTGAGCTCCGGGTCCTGGGAACTTCTGGGGTCACCCTTCTCTCAGATGAGGGAGCGCTGGGCCCAGAGGCTCACGTACCTGATGGACACAGAGCCGGGATGGCCGCTTTGGTGTTCTGACCCCACCAGGGGCCTCTTCCTTGCTGTCTGGGCTTTCCCGAAGGTTCTCCCTTCACCACTCTTTGCTTCCCAAACTCAGGTGTGCCCAGCGCATCCCCGACTGAGACTCACAGTACGTTTGATTTGATTTAATACCACCAGGTTCCCCAGCCATTCCTGGAAAAAACTCCTCCAGATTCCTTTCATGCTTAGGGTGTGCTGTGAAAACACCTTCTCTGGTCTTTTCAGCTCTTCAGTGCAAGCAGGCTGTGCAGCTTGTGGAGGAATTTCTACAGAGAGCCTGATTTTTCGGTACTGAATGTTCCCTGTCTCTCTGCCGGCTGTGGGACAGGAGCCCCAGGAGCAGGGTTGGCCGCCTTGCCGTGGTCCTCAGGACCTTTGCTCTCACGGCCAAGAGCAGCTTCACCTCCCTTCCCCACTCCATCTGGAAAGCGCTTTGTCACTCATTCATTCAACAAGTATTTGAGAGCCCGCTGCGTCCGGGGGGCGGGGAGGTGTAGGGGGTGGGCAGAGGGCGGGGCTCCCCGCACAGTCTGCTCTCCGTCCGTGGGCAGCAGGGACCAGGTACCCTTTCCCTGCACCCCACGACCCCCCAGGCCCAGCTGGCGTGCGCTTGGCCGTGTGTGCTTACCGAACAGGGTCACCCTGTGCGCTGACCTCTGGCTGGGCTCCTTCCCTGCTGCAGGCTGCAGTCTCGCCCATCAGCCCGCGTAGAAAGTTCTTTTGTTCCATGATATTGCCGTGATTGAATCCATGCCGCAGCCAAACAGGATGTGGTCTGGGTCACTCCCAACTTCCAGCAATCGAAGGTTCTTGTTTTCTGCTGCCTGAAGAGGGACAAACCCCACAATCACAGGGCACTTCAGGGCCCTGGGTGGGGGGGAGCCCTGGATTAATGAAGAGCCCAGCTCAGCAGCGTCTGGGACCTGCGCCTTTAATTGCAGGGGAGGGAGCGGGAAGAGGTGGGGCGAATTCTGAGAGTCATAATCCAGCCCAGGAGGACAAGGCTTCCAAGTGAAGCTGGAGGCCTGTGAGTTTGGTTTGGGAGGAGGATCTCTAGGTGGGGCCCTACTTCAGGTCACAGCTGGTCTGTTTCTCTGCAGGGCGAGGTGAACGGGAAGCAGTGGCTCCGTCCCCAGCCCTGCCATGCGTGTCCCTTCTATTCCACGGGGTATCGGGCCAAGCCATGTGGTCCCTAAATATTGAATAGATACAAATAAAACTTACATATCTGGGATGACTAGCAAATTGCAGAAACAGTGAACACTCATATAGACTGGTATAGCCTCTACCAAGGCCAAGAAGTGGAACTTCACCCTTGACTTTGAAGTTCTGTTGCCCCTCCCCAGTCCCAACACCCTCTCACCTGCCCCCTTCCAAATGTGTTCCGTCTAATATGCCATAGGTGTTCAAAGTAGTCCCTCCTGAATCTTGTGATTGTCATTCCGTTGCTATTTATAGTTGTACAGCATAGCTAGCATCGTCTCCTTAAGCAATATCGTTTGTTTTTCACGTCTTCTCATTTATGTAGATGGAACCACACGCTATCTGTCTGTGGCTGGCCATCCCTAACGTGGTCCCCGTGATCCCCACCTGCAGGCATTCACAGCCTTGTGTCATCCTCCCCGGGATGTGGCCAGCCTAGCAGCCTGCTTCTAACTGGTGGAATTTGTCCAAAGCGATGGGTGTCCCTGCCATGAACAGGCTACGTAAGATTATAACGTCCTTGTTGAGAAAGGACTTTCTCTCTGGCTAGCTTTGGCGAAGCAAGCTTCCATATAGAGGGGCCAACGTGGCAAGGAGCTGAGGCCCTCAGTCCAGCAGCCAGCCAGGGACCGAGTGCTGCCACGAAGCATGGGAGTGTAGGAGGAGAGCCTTCCGCAGTCGAGCCTTTGGTGAGACCCCAGCCCGGCCGAGGCGTTGACTGCAGCCTGAAGCAAAGGACCCAGCTAAGTCACACCTGGACTCCTGCTTGTGGTCTTTTGTTACCCAGCACTAGGTAACTGATAGACATCCTTCTGAGTGTTCCCTTCTGGCCCGTGTGTTCTTGAGGTCCACAGCTGCGGTTCTCTGACACCGTTTTCCATGTGTACTAGACCTCGGTTTCCTTATTCCTTCCGCTCTGGGGGATCAGAGCTCTTTTCAGCGCTTTGCTGTTACAAGTCGCCTTTTCAGCATAGCATCTCTGTACCCATCTATGGGACAAATCTGGCTATGGGATGGAGGGTGTCCCCTTCACGTCCCACCAGCCACGTTCCAGGTCATTCCTGTTGTTCCACATCCTCACCGTCTCTCCACGCCTGATGTTGTCTGACTCTTCATTTTGGGAGGAGGTCTGATGGAGGTGAGAGGGCTTTTAATTTACGCCTTCTTCATCATCGGCCATAAGCTAATGTTTATTGGCTTCTCCAGTTTCTTCGGATCTGAAGATCGTTTTCATGGTTTTCCTGTTTTTCTTACCGTATTGTCGTTCTTTGAATTCTCTAGAAAATAAGCCTTTCTTGGCTGTGAGCATTGCAAATATTGCCTCCCAGTTTACTTGCCCACACGGGCTTCAGAAATCCAACGAGGCACTTCCCGAATCCTGTCCTGGGCGATCATTTGCAGAACTGTTTTCCAGGCGTTTCCAGTTCTGGCCCACGGGTCCTTGGTCTTGGCCCAGGCATGGTGCCTGGGAGATTAGGTCCCACTTATTGTAATTATTTGTTGCTGCCTTCCCAAGGCGTCTCTCACTTTCTGTTCCCCACTGGCCCACCCTCTGGTCTGGGAGTGCTTTCCTGCGCAGATCGCTGGCTTGAGTCTCTTAGTCATTTTTCTGGAGAAAATCTGGGTCAGCACTGGACCTCGGGCCCATCCCTCCCGGCCCTGCAGCTTTAAATCTGCATTTCACTGTGGCCCCTGGAGGTGGGTGTTCTACTAAAGGAGTGCGGGGTCTGGGGAGCCGGGGCCCAGCGTGTTTAGAACGAACGAACGCATTCCTGGAGGAAGTTAAAATTAGAAAAAGCGGCTACACTTCCTGCCATTCAGCCGCAGTTGGCTGGTGTTTGTTTGCACAAGGAATCTTCTGGTAACAATCTGGGGTCGGTTTCTGGTGGAATGTGAGGTGAAGTCATGATTTTCGGGATGGAGGTGATCCGTTTCCATGGCAATCTTCGTTGTCAGAATCACGGCTTTGTTTGTGGATTCTTGTAGAATTATGCCGGCATGAAAAAATATTCTTGAAAGGACTCCTTTTTATAGCTAGCAAGAAAGGTTTTCCCTTTTGAGAAAGCTCTTTAATGGGAAGTTGATACGGTGGAGTGCATCTCTTTGTCAGTGAGCTCTGGAAGGAGCGGACCTGGACGCATGGGGGCTTGGCTCACCCTGCCCTGTCCCAGGGGGGCCACCTCCCACCTCTTCCCTTGAGGCTGGACTTCTTGGGGAGCCCCCTCTGATTGACACAACCTGGGGGCCCACCCTTGCACCCCCCTTCCTCCAGGTTTAGCAAGTAAAAATGTACTACATCCCAGTACGTTTGACTATTTGGGACATACTTAGAGTCATAAAATTATTTGTTGTGTATCTGAAATTCAAATTTAACTGGGTGTCCTGGATTTTATCTGGAGGCCCTAACACCCCCCCTCACCCCCGGTGATACTTTGTGGTCCCTGGTCTTGCCCTCTCTTGGTCTCTCCCAGATGAGGAGGGATGTCGCCTGCCCTTGGCTGGCTGGTGGCACCTGTGGCTTTTCCAGGGTTGTCCCTTTTGTGTTTGGACACTTCTTCGTGCCGGCGCTGGGCCGGTCGCTCTCACCTGCTGGGGTAAAGCTTGCGGTCAGGTGGTCATGGATCGTGCTGCACCCATTTTATGGATGGAGGACGTGCTGGACAGCTCGAGCAGCTCATAAACATCAGAGTCCTCCTGCTTTGTCACTCAAAGCTCAGAGGCTGGAGGGCACAGGAGAAAGGGAGCGTCATCTTCCCTGGAGAACGGAAGTGCGCTCATCAGAGGCTCACACCCAGGGAACCAGAGGCGTCACAAGCTCACCACCGGACTGCCCGGAGGTGCCGTCCCTTAACGGGGGGAGGTGGCGTGCGGGTCACCAAGACCTGGAATTACAGATCTCTTTGTGGGAGCCCTGGCTAGCCACTGGGCCTTGAAGGAGGAGGTGGGGTGTGTGTGTAGGAGTTTTCTGGTGGGTGGCTGATCTGGCCGGAGTGAAGGGAATTGGCAGTGCGTGCTAAGGAGGCTGGTGGGATGGGGCCAAGCTGGGGAGAGCTTGAGCTGGGGCAGAGAAGCCTGGCCCCCAGGTGGGGTGGTGGCAGGAGGGAGAAGGGCACTTTGCATTCATGGGTAGGGGAATAATCGCTGAAGGTGAGGGAGCCGGAGGATGGATGGTGTACGTGCAGCTGGGACCATCCGGGAGATAGCTGATCATTTGCTCCAAAACTGGGATGCAGATCCCAGGTACCTGGGGGGACTTTTCTTTTACGTTCAGGCAACAGGTACTAAGAGCATCTTACCTCGTGCTCCGTGCAGGGGCTGGGATGCAACATTGAGTCAGGAGGGTGGATTCCTGCCCGTGGACCCTACAGATGAGCTTGTGAAAGATACAGATGCTGATTCCTTGAGGGGATCCTGTAGCAATTTACTGAGTGCTGCTGTGTTCCAGGTGGTTCCGGATGTACAGCGTGGAGTCCTTGCCTTCAAGGAGCATTTTCTCTGGTGGAAGAGAAGGGAAATAAACAGATGATAAACAAAGAATGTTGGGAGTGATCCCTGAAGCCAGGTGGAGGCATGGGCTGAAAAGCTGTGTTGTTTTGAGAGGGTGGGTAGTAGGCTGAATAATGGCCCCCCCCCCCCCCCCCGGGGATAGTCACATGCTAATTCCCAGAACCTGTGCATGTGACTTGAGATGGCAAAAAGGACTTGGCAGGTGTGATAATTTAAGGATCTTGAGACGGGAGATTACCCTGCATATCCGGAGGGGCCCTGAATGTAACATAACGACCAGTGTCATTTTTTTTTTTTTTTTTTTTTTTTTTTTTTTTTG
>NW_021145400.1:25248-65340 GCF_002837175.3 Physeter macrocephalus | reverse complement strand
CAGGCTCCGGACGCGCAGGCTCAGCGGCCACGGCTCACGGACCCAGCCGCTCCGCGGCACGTGGGATCCTCCCGGACCGGGGCACGAACCCGCGTCCCCCGCGTCGGCAGGCGGACTCTCAACCACTGCGCCACCAGGGAAGCCCGACCAGTGTCATTTTATGAGAGGGGCAGAGGCAGGTATGATTACGGAGCAGAAGACCATGTGATGATGGAGACAGAGACAGAGTGATGGGCTTTGAAGATGGAGGAAGGGGCCGCACGCCGGGAATCCAGGCTGCTGCTAGGGTGCCGGCAGGGAAACGGATTCTCCTTTTAGAGCCTCCACAAGGCACCAGACCCAGCAATACCTTGACTTTCGCCCAGTGAAACTGGTTTCAGATTTCTGGCCTCCGGACTGTAAGAATAAATTGGTCTCAAGCCACCGAGTTTGTGGCCGTCTGTAACAGCAGCCTAGGAAAGTAGCACAGAAGCCTGGGCATCTGAGGAGGTGACACTCGAGCAGAGCCCTAGGTGTAGGTGACCGAAGGTCCTAACTCTTGATGCTTTCAGAAGGTGGGGTGGGCTTCCCTGCTGACCTGTGGGCTGGGACCACGGGGCCTGAACCGGGATACAGGCCCAGCTTAGCGTCAGAAGTTCCTTGGGAACCATGACATCTGATGGCCTCCAGCCTGGACCTGAGTGAGCCGCAGTGCATTTATACGTTTTTAATGTTAAAAATGTCATTCGGGATATAAATACCCTTTGCTTTTCTCCAGTTTTAGCTGAGTGTAAGTGTATCTTATTAATAGAACCACATATTTCCTTGGCCTTCTAAATCGGGGATTTCTAACGGTACAAAATAGCCCACCGGCTTTGACCAGAAATGACCGGGAATGTGTGTGCACATCCCTCAGCTGGGCTCGTGTCTTGACCAGAAGGCCCCCGGTGGCCTGGGGCCAGCTTGACATTTGCCGTCTGTTCTCGTTTGGGACCCTCGGATGCGGAGCCTGAGGCGAGGACTTGGGGATTGGCATTCTGGGGGCAGATCCCCAGAAGCAGGAATGGGACGCAGGAGGGCGACATGAGGAAGGTGGGGAAGCAAGTGCAGGGTGGGTTACTGCTGAGCTCGCGCTCCCCGTGGCTGCTGGGGACCTTCCCGAGGAACCTTAGCGTCGTCCCTCTGGAGGACAGGGGCTGTCCCGGGGAGCGTGTCCCTGCAGGCTGAGTGAGGGCTGTGGGCCTGGCTGCCGTGGAGGGGTTGTAGCCGCCCATCTGGAGGGTATCTTGACAGCACAGCAAGGGGGTAACTGATTGCACACAAATCCAGTACGGTGTGGCCTCCACGAAATCCAGGCTTGACTGTTCCCTGTGGATCGTGAGAAAGGCAGGTATTTCAGCCCCATCCAGCGAGAGCTGAGATAGCCACCAAGGTCTGTCCTCACGACTGTCAGTCACCGGCAAAGCAAACGGTGTTCAGACGATCATCGGAGAAATTTCAGATGTATGTGGGGAGGGATGGGGACCCAGAGGTACCGAGCACCTCACCCGCAGAAGGACTTTTGACCCCTGTGTGTAGCATCCTCTCTTGATACCTGTTTGGAGCCCGGTCAGCCCAGGTGGTACCTGATCCGTGTCCCAGGAGCCCCTTCTCCATCCAGGGGTTCTCTCTCCATCTAGTTCTGTACTCTCACCAGCAGCTTCATGTCCTGGCATCTTCTGTTTTCAGCCTCGTCTTTTATTTAGGTACCTGCTTTCTCTTAAACTTCCATTCTAGAGCGCAGGATCCACATGTTGTATTGATGGTGTCCATCCCTCTGCAGCTTGCAAGGAACAGAGCCGGACTGAGGATTTGGGAGATGAAGGAGGGATCTGTTGACACTCTAACCTCATGTCCCTCAGAGCCAAATGAGCACCAGCCAGGAGAGCTTGAACTGTGTTTCAAGTTGTGTTACCCTCTTACACCTAACTGGTGGTTGCTTGTGACGAAGGTAAGAATAAGTAGATATTCAGAGCAGTCACTGGGAGGAGAGACTCATCGTAGAGCTTCAGGTGGCTCTGGCGGGGAGTGAGGGATGGTAAACACAACCCTCCTTTCATGTCGCGTAATAACTACCTGGGCTGGAGGGTTCCGACCGGGACCTGATTCCACACTTGCTCACTCGTTCCAGCCTGTAGTTAGGAGCTGGGGGATCGGAGAGAAATGACCCCGTGGAGCTGTGCCCTTTGCCCAGCCTTGCTGGTGGTGGGGAAGTGTGGTCACCCAACCCTGTGTCCGCTAATGCAAGCATCTGCCCAAATGCCCACCACTCCAGTGGACAGCCGGCCATTGAAATGGCATCTTCAAGTTGCCTTTTTTTTTTTTTTTTCTTCTAAACTTTCTCGGGGAAGATTGCGTTTTTTTAGAAAGTCTCATTCAAAAAGGATATTCCGAGGTTTGGGACCACCTTGCATTTCTGGATAGCATTGTGCTTATCTCAAAGAAGTGATTAAGAAACTGAGGATTCACTTTGGGGGAAAAAAATAAAAACACAGAATGGGCCTCTTATAACCAGAATCAGGTCTTGGGCTTCAGAAAATGTTTGTTGCAGTGATTCTGTTTCTGACCCAGTTTCTACATGTCTTTGAGAGTAGTAGGACTTGTTATCTAAAAGTAGGGGGTGGTCTGTGATACTGCAGTAAGTAGCAGATTAACGAATTACAGATCATTCGATGCTCTTATAAAGTAGGTATTCCACCCTTTCTCCACCGCTTTGGCTAGGTTTATGGAACTGAAATGAGCCCTCTTTGCAAAGCTCAGCGGGGAAGGGGCCTCTCGGGGGCCTTATTCTGGGTGAGTCGAGCGTGGAGGGGAATTTGGGTCAGCTGGAAAGGTCCGCTAGGGTGGCCCCAGCTGCGTTTCCCCCCTCGTGCCTCTTTCACCGTCGCTAAGGGGAGAGGTTGCCCGGGTGAAGGTCCCCAGGAAGAAGAATCCAAGAGGTCAGAGGGTGGGTGGTCCTCATGGCGACAGCTCTGCCCCAGCTCTGCCCGAGGTCAGGAGGGCTGAGCCAGCAGGAGGGCAGCTTTGAGGAAGGGGGTATTGCTGTTGGGTTTCTGGCAGAAAGGGACCAGCGCTGGACACCACGTGTGCAGGGGCCGAGGCCGCCGCTCCCACAAGGCCGGGTAATTCCCCGCCCCACCTGGCACCGAGGAACAAGGGTACACATCCCGGGGTCACACGTTCAGGGGCCGAGCTGGGATCTGAGGCCCTGTTCAAACAGAGTCTGAGCTTCCACCACTGACTTGTCCCAGGATTTTCAGCCCCTTCTCCGTTTGTCGGGAGGCTCTTTGCTCTGTGCCATCTCCCAGGACTGGCACAGAAACTCCCTTCCTGTGGCTCATAAACACCAGGCAGGATATTACACTTCTTCCTACTTTAGTAGACTTGGGAAGGGGGTGTGTGGTTATAATTGCTGTCTTGGAAGAAGGAAAGAAGGAAAGCCGTTCAGTGTTGGAACCCAGGCCGGCATCTTATACCCTCACGTGGAGACATCTGGTCTGACTGCAGCCTGCTTTTGTCTTTTTCTTTTTTAATATTTTCTTTTTTTTCTTTTTTGGCCAAGCCACGTGACAGGTGGGATCCTAGTTCCCTGATCAGGGATCGAACCCGTGCCTCCTACATGGAGAGCACAGAGGCTTAACCGCTGGACTGCCAGGGAAGTCCCTGCAATCTCCTTTTTCTGCCTTTGTTTTCTCTGCACTTGACTGTTAGTCTGTTCATCGAGGTCATGGGGGCTGCTTTGCACCGGGGGTTATGATCCCAGCTTCCCATTTCTTGACCTCGGTCAGTCATTGAAACCCTGTTGAACCTCAGTTGCCTCGTCTGCTGAAAAGGACACAGTGATGCCGGCCTTGCCCACCTCCAACCACCGGGAGGCCAGATGGAGAAGCACCTTGTCAGCTGCCGTGCATGATATCAGTGGTTTTCACAGTGTGGTCGAGGGACCAGCTGCGCCAGCATCACCTGGGTGCAAGTTAGAAATGCTTATTCTCAGACCCGGCTCAGGCCTCGGCGGGTGGAGACCGGCAGTCTGGGTTTGAACAAACCCTCCAGGTGAGTCTGATACGTGCCCGTGTTTGAGAACCACTGCTTTATTCACGTGTAGGAAGTTAAGTTCTCAGCCATTTATGCCATAGGCATTTTGCAAGTTTTCCACTGTGTATTTGGCTTAACTCTCTGGACTTTGATGTTTCAAAGAAGAGAAAGGCAGGGTCCCTGCCCTCAAGGTGGTCCATAGGCTAGTAGAAAAGAAGGAAAGAGTATACTCTCACGTGATACGGAGAAAAAAGATGATGAGGTAGGAAAGAAGAGAGAAAAGAGTAATCTCTCGCGTGATATGGAGAGACCTTTTACGCTTGAGGAAGCCAAGGCCCAGAGTCAGCTTAGGTCATGGAGCAAAGGTCATCAGGCCAGTGAAGGGCGGCGCTGACCTGTGAGCCCACGGGTCTGACTGGGGACCGTCTCAGAAGCCTCCGTTTCCAGGCTGCCTTCCTTCAGGTGGTAGCTCCCACACCCAGCCCGGGGCTGGCGCCGGCTGCCCGATTATTCAAAGGAGGAGGTTACGGTCAGAATCAAAAACCTAGGACTTGCCCCGGAAGCACTTCCTCATCAGCTTTTAGGTGGTGATCCTCAAGACATTGGATTTAAGCCTCCAGCCCCGCTGGGAGCCCAGAACTGTGACCCGGGTCAGATTGTAAAAGTCCCTAAGTCATTGGTCAGTGAGTAGAAAACGTGAGTCTAAGCCTGGAAGAAATAATAGAATTTTTTTTTGTTTTTTTTAATGGAAAAAGCCAGTGTCTGTGGATCTTCCTGCCTTCCTATAGGGGGCGAAGGTCTTTCTCTGAGTGTGGGTTTCATGGCTGTGTTTGGCATGGACCACAGCCTAGTACACCCTCTTGCTTCCCCATTTAAAGTCAAGTGACAACACAGAGGCTGGCGAAGCCGTCTGAGTCCGGAGTTCTTCTGGAGTTTTATTGTTTTTTCCTTAAACGTTTAACGTGGTCTAGTTTGCCAGCCTGTTTTTAAGCGATTCCCCGTTACCGAGTCTTTTACAAAACATTCCACCTGACCAGTCCTGGAAGCTGCTCATCTCACATAATTGTTTATGTGATAATTAAATCCATTAAAATGTCCATAACAAGGCCCACCAGCTCCATCCAGTGGGGGCAGAAGCCTAGAGGAGGAGGAGAAGGCAGCTTTCTGGCCACAGGTGTGGGCGTCCACATACCTGAGAGAGTGGGCACGGGTCACACACAGGAGCGTCCACCCTCTTCCCCGCCCTGCCAGGGAGGAAGGATGCTCAAAACGCCGGCCACACACAGTGAACTAAACCACCCACTTGATACCACGTCAGGCACCAGGTGGGAACCCACACGTGTACGGGGTGGGCGCCTGGTTGATGTGTGTCTCAGTAATCCCCCTTTTGTGCTTCTTGTTCAACATTGGTTTCACGCACGAGAGAGGAAAGGATATTCCTTACCGCACCATCTATACCGTTTGAAATGTTATGAAATTTCAGGAGAGGCGGGTGAACCAGCTCTGCATTCTGGGTATAGGAAGATTCGGCTCCGTAGCTCAGGCACGATCTCACTTGGCTGCATCACCCACCACGTACCTAAATACTGTTTCAATGAACAGTTTTACTAGTGTTTATTTTGTTAGCATCAGCTACAAAGGTCAGTCTGCAGAAGCGTGAATTTTCTCAGTTTTGTAAATTGGTTGCCTTGCAGTTTCTTCCATAAACAGTGAAAAGCCGAGGGTGAAGTCCACGGCCAGGCCACGGGACCCCGATGTGCCTTGAGCAGCCCTTGCGAAGGAAGGGACCGGACGAGGGTGCTAACTGCGCTCAGGGCTGGGGGCCGGGAATCCTCCTCGCTGGAGGTTGGAGCCAGCTCCAGGAAACAGCTTCCAGTGGATGAAGTTTACCTTTGGGCCATTCCTGTTTCCGTGTGGAGCCACGTCCCCCGTCGTTTGCCTTCCTTTCCCTCTTGCCGTCTCAGATCCGACCTGCTGCCTGGCCAGCCCTCCGCCATTCGGCGATGCACCCGCCGTGGGCGCTGCCCACCTCTCTGTGGCTTGAGCCTACCCCGGCCTGGCCCTCTGCCCCGTGGCCTGTGTAGGGCTGGTGTAGAGCAGGGCTCGGCACCCCTCCGCTGTGAAAGGCCAGGCAGTAAGTACTTCGGCTTTGTGGCCCCTCGGGTCTCTGCGGCAGCTACCTTTGTGTGCCATTGACACACAGAAGAACCACAGACAAACCGTAAAGGAACGACGGGCGTGCCGGTGTTCAGTAAAGTTATATTTCTGGACGCTGCGACCTGAATTTCATATAATTTTTATGTCATGAAATAGTCTTTTGATTTTCCCTTCCGACTATTGAAAACTACTCTTCGTTCACGGGCAGAGACGCGTGTCGGGCTGGGTTTGGCTCTGCTTTGTGCTTTAGCGCTGCTACTTTGGTGTTGCCAGGTGTGGTGGGTCAAGGGTGGGCGAGAACCGAGCCCTGCCGCGGAGAGATCCCAGTCTAGCGATTGTCAGATGCTGGATGTGAAGGATCCTTTGGCTGGTGGATCCGTCTGTCTCCATCGTGACGGTTGGAAACCTGAGGAGAAAGCTTCCTGGTTTTCCAGTTTCCCCAAAACCCCCCTGGAAACGCTTCCCCTCCAGCTTTGAAGAGCTGTGCTGGGCGCCTGCGTGGATGTAGGGCCGCTGAGCACACATACTGGGATTGTAGAAACAAAGCACGCAGGTGTGGGTGTTGGGTGACATCAAAGGACCACGTAGGTCCTCCCCGAGAGGCTTGGGTCCTGCAGCACGGACGGCTCTTGTGGGGTTGACACAGGCCAAGCTGTAGGTCGAGGTGGATCCGAGGTTACAGAGCATTTTTGAATCTGTCACTTTCAGCCCTGAAGAAGGCAGCGTGGTGAGAATTCCCAGTCCCGTTTTGCAGATAGGTTGTCTTAGTTTGCCAGGGCGCTGTAACAAAGGACCGCAAGCTGGGGGGCTTATTAAACAACGGACATTTATTGTCTCACCCCTCTGGAGGCTGGAACCCTAAGACCGAGTGTCCGCAGGGTTGGTTCCTTCTGAAGCTGTCCCAGAGAAGCTGTCCCAGGCCTCTCTGCGGCTTCTGCTGGTTCGCTGGCAACCCTTGGCTTGGAGAAGCATCGCCCTGACCCCTGCCTTCATCTTTATGTGGAGTTTTCCCTGTGTGTGTATCTGCCTCCAAATTTCCCCCTGTGTAAAGACACCAGTCATATTGGGTTTATAGTCACCCTGATGACCTCATTATAACTTGATTACCTCTATAAAGACCCTTTCTCCAAATACGGTCACATTCTGAGGGTCTGGGGGTTAGGGCTTCAACATAGGCATGGGCTGGGGGGACATAATTTCATTCATGACATAGGGCAAGTGGAGAGAAGGGCTGAGTGTCTTGTTGGGGCCTGTCCTGGGGTGAGAATTGAAGACGGGGCCGTCATCTCTGTCTTTGTTGGAATAGAGTCTACTGTCTTTTAAGTTTCTTGAACCTCTAAGTTTACCTGCCGAGCTTTCCAGACTTCCTCAGGTAGGATTAACTCTGTAGCTACATCGTCAGCCGAGATTGTAAGCTGTGGCTAAAACAGCTACTAAGTGATGCGTGAGGGCGACCTCAGCGCTGTTCTCACTGGGCTGTGCTCATGCTTGGAGGCTCTGGAAGACAGCAGAGTCTTCTCAGCATTGCTTTTTACAGCTCTGTGGTTCTCGGAGATTTCCCCCAGACTTCGGCTAATAAAAGCACTGATGTGTCTGGAGACAAACCAGAAAATCAGGGAATTAGGCGTGTTCTACACTGCAGAGCTTTGGGCTAACTTGGTCCACACACACTAAGTCCCGTGTTTTCTTTTGGGGGCCGTGGGGACTGATGGGCCCCCTGGTGACTGGCGGCTTCCTCTTTGGGCAAAGGACCACACCCCTCTCCTGTCAGGAAAGCTGGTCTTTGTGCAGAAACCTGGGCTTCCAGAGAGGTAGAGCCTGGAGCTGGGGAGGTGGAAAGAGGCCAGCTGGTCCTGTTCACCTGACGCCCCCACCCTGGACCTCATCGGCGTGACTCTTCACGGCCAGAGGTGTGAACACGGAGTGGGTAGAGCGCTCCAGGTGTGCACTTGTACCTGCCCACGGCCCATCCAGGCGCCTGCCAGGGTCCATGTGAGGGACTAGAGC
Organism: Physeter macrocephalus; assembly: GCF_002837175.3. NCBI lineage: Eukaryota > Metazoa > Chordata > Mammalia > Artiodactyla > Physeteridae > Physeter > Physeter macrocephalus. Next base: position 57,123 of record NW_021145400.1, on the reverse strand, counting down.
TCAGCTGCAGGGCCGTTGGGCCGTGAACAGAAGCTCTGTGCCCAGGAGCCTGCTGGAGTAGACAAGAGAAAAGCCCAGTGGCTCCCTAGGCCCTTGCGCCAAGTGCTGAGCGGCCCGGCGCCTGAAGCCGCAGTGAATGAGGACGCTGCAAATGGACTGAGAGGGGAAACATACTTCTCTCTTCTGAAAGACCTGGTGGCGGTCTGCTCTGCTTCCGCGGAGTGTGCAGTCGTTCCGTGTCTGGGAGATGGGCTTTAGCGTGAGCGGTAGCGTGGATGCCAGAGGCCAAGGCCGTTAGCCGCACGGAGATGCTCTTTGCAGGGAGACCCCGTGGCCTCGCCAGCCCCCAGCCACTTCTTGCCCTTCCCGAAGGGCCTGCAGATGGACCCGGTCGGGGGTCAGAGGCCCAGCAGTGTGGGCCCCTGGTGGGGATGTAGGGTAGAAAGTTCCATCCCCCGGCCTAGATACGGGGGCTTTGGGGTTTATCAAGGAAAGGAGACATCCAAGTTTTTCGGCTGGTATAGTGACTTGAAAACAAAAAAGAATACAATAAATGCATACTATTCTCACCATAGAACGAAGTGGAAAGATTAGAGAAGTCTGAAAAAGCAGACAAACACCATAAACCCACTTCTGAGAGGCCACCTCTGCAATGTTTCACTTCCCCCCGGGTCTTTTCAGTGCCTCCGCCCCCTTAATACAAGGAGGTTCTCACCTGCTCTGTCTTGACAGTCTTTGGGGTACTGCGAGCCATCTGATGATACCCTGAGGTCCTTGGGCCCGAGAGCAGCGTGGCGGACGCATCCAAAATCCGCGGGATGGGCGGACAGCGGCCTCCGAGTCCTGAACATCCTCCCCCCATCCCCACATTTTCTCATCTTCTCAGGATCTAAACCTTTTGTCACATTGGAATATATTTCCTCGGTCGTTGCTGCCTTTTTCGTGGCGTGCATCGATTTCGCTGGAGTTTTTTGCTTTTGCCTTTGTGGTTTCATACGTTGCTTGTGCGCTTAGGTCTGTCTCTACCTCGAGAGTTAACTGTGCACGTGCCGGATTTTCTCTTTGCTTCCGGTTGATTTCCTTCCGTGCCTCCCTCTCCCTCCCTCTGGGCTTTCTGTACATCTGGAATTCATTTAACCGTGGAAGCCCCAAGGGGAAACTGATGTTCTGAAGACCGGCCAGCTGCCCCGGCATCTCAGGGGATAATTCTTGACCTCTGGTGACGCTCCTTGTAATTGCATGTGAATTATTTACGCAGCTGAGGGTCTGTTCTGGGCTGTCTGTTCCGGCGAGGACAGTGATTTAGGGAAGGTATCCAGGATGAAGTTTCCTCCAGTTTCACAGTCTGGCCAGGTGCAGGGTTCCTGTAAAGCTCGGAGCAGCTCTGTTACTGCCGCCCAGAACATCGGGGTGGCGGGGGGCTGCCACGCGGTGGTGGCACCTTCAGTTCCACCATCCGTCACCATCCTTGTTTAAGGGATCTGTCACAGGCATGGTCTCCATGCTTACCTGTTAGTAACCACCTCCTAAATGACCAGCAAGCGGGGAGGAAACCCCGCCGCTGGGAAGGCTTCGGGAATGCATCTTTTGGGTACAGCTGATAAGATTATTCTGTTGAGCCAACACTGCCGTGTCTGCAGCAGAAGTAACAGCAGGTGAGGGAAGACGGTGCAGCAGGTGCAGCGTCAGGGAGACACAAGCAAAAAAAGCCCTCGTGGCAGGCTGGGCTCGCAGAAGCCAACGGTGACACAGGTCGCCATGCAGGTTTACTGTGACGCCCTCTTGGGGTCGGTCCCCTTGGAAGGGACTGGGGGTTGGGGGCGGGAGCCCCCGGAGACCCCACAGACACTCCGGCCCTGGGACTGCACTTCCCACCTGTCCGGGTTGGGAGAGGGGTGGCGGGCATCCTTTTACCCCTTCGTAGCTGCCCCAGGGCGGGGCCGGGACCCGGGGGGGGAGGAGTGCCTCTTTCCAGGAGGCAATTCTAGGAAGCCGGCCACACTCCCAGCAGCCGGGGTGCAAAGGGGTCCGGGAGCCCCATCCCAGCGATCCACCGCCGTCCTCACCTTCCCGGTAAATGCAGTTTAGAACATAATCTGCTCTTGGCGTGGGGGAGTCTTGGAGGGAAGAGGTGGAAATGAGTTCTTCAGCTGAATGAGACTCTGGGTCTTAGTCACGTTTCTCCTTTTTGTCTGGCAGCATCTTCCTACTCTGGACAGGAGGCCGGGTCCTGGGACTGGCGCTCTGACGTCAGGGAGCTGGGCCCTCTTGCAGGTGAGTGCCGCGGACGGGGCGTCTGATGAGCAGCCAGACGGGGCGTGCCGCGTGGGGGCGGCTGTGTCGTGACCGAGGGGCACAGACCCGTGTTGGGAGACGGGCCCCGCGTGCCCGCGGAGCCCCTCGGGAGGGAGAGGTCGCTTCCCCGTGACCTTTCTCGGCCTTTCCCGGCTCTGCAGCCCTGTCTTCACATCCTCGTCAGCTGTCCGTGTCCCCACGTGGGAAGGTCAGATGTCGCCGGTGTGCCTGGCACCGGCGTGTTCCCAGAACAGCCCCTGGTTTCTGTTTACCTCCGCGACGTCCCTCTCTGTGGCCACCGATGGAACGTTCTCGCTCTCCCCAGAAACCAGCCGGGCAGCTTGTCCTCCTCCCCGACAGCACAGCCGGGGGACGGAGCCCAGGTTGGCTGTCCTGTGCGTTTACACAAAGGAGTTATTCTTCAAACCGAAGAGGTTCTGAGTTTCCCGAACGATGGCCACCAGTGACAAGGTGCGACGCGTTTGGCTGTGTGGGTCTGGGAGAGGTTCGTCGTGGGAAGGAGTGCGATGGCAGAAAATGTTAACAGGAAGCATTTGCCCGTGTTCAGGAGGAAGAATGGGAGGCATCCGGCATCTCCCAGCAGAAGGGAGAGTAAAGGGTGGCCGGGTAGAATGTTCTCCGGTATTTTCTCGACTGTTCTTGATCTTTATTCCTGCGGCTGTGGCAATACTAGTAGCAAAGACCATCTTTGGTAGAATCAGTTGAGTAAGATCATCTACGTAATGTGGTGCAGACTTCATGTGTTTAAAAAAAACGAGACTTTCCTCTCCAGGTGAAAGGAGTGGGTAGAATTTAAAGGGGTCACTTGCAGAGCCAGGGTGAAGGGGGGAGTTGAGACGCAACAGCTCAGAGACTGTTTCCTTTCAGGGTCAGGTTTGAATAAGAGAAGCCATTCCAAGCGAAGTGCCTGAATTAGTGAAGGTTGTTCTTTGCGTCACGTGCTTGTCTTCTGTTCACCTGGGGGAAGATGATTGGCTTTGGTTCAACTTTCTTCCCTCCTCACCTTTTTATATCACATTTCTTTGTTTTCCAGTATCAGCCTGTGCTTTAGGACAGAAAGAATGTTTGGGGATGTTTGCAGGTTATGACCCGGGGGCTTTTAATGGTGAGTGAGGAATTCGGGAGTGTTCTGGTCCCAGGGTTAATCCTCACCCCGCTGAGGTCTTAGAGACTTAACATATTTCTGCCCAGGAAGCAGCCATCAGCAAGCCCTGGAGGCTGTGGTCTGTTTGGGTTGCAGTGAAACCCAGTGAAAGGCGTCCACATTCCTCGCATTCTTTCGGACTGGCGTTGGCCTGAATGCTGGGGTTTCTGAAGTCCTGCAGGCAAGTATGCAGCTGGGTTCTTTTCTGTAGATAAATGTGATAGATGCCAGCGGTGGTGCGGCAGGGCTCCCTGCCTGACCCCCACAGGATCCCACCTCTGCGTTTGAACTGGGGGTCTGGTGCAGACCCCCTCCTGAGCAAAGCAGAAAAGGAGGACAATGGGGCCCCGCCTGGGACCCGTCTCTGGCTCTGGCACTGCCCTGGGTGTCATTTGTGTGGTTTGCTTTTTCCGGCACTGAGCCAGGATACCCGGGGCAGCAGGACCTCTGGGAAGAGGAAGCAGGAGGTTGAGATGGAGCCTTCCATCTCAAGATGAGCTGAAGCAGTGTCCACTGTTCTCATCTTGTCCTTAGGGGTTCCTGGGAGTCTGGAGGATCACCTCTGCTTGCCTTGGAGATGACAGATGGGCCCTGTGCAGAATTTAGGGGAGTGGGCATGTGTCTCCCGGCATTTAAGGAGATCACACGCTGGCTGTGGCCAAAATGGGATCTTGACATCTGGCCAATTTTTTGTGGCTTTTTTCCTCCAGAAACATAAATGCAGTGTTTCCTCTTTGCTTCTTAATATTCGAGATCTGATTTATCTCAAGTTCATTGTGAGGCAGAGCTTCCCAGGGTTTTGCTGGTGCCTAATTTTGTGATTTGAATGTAATTCCACCTCTGTTATCACTGTCAGGAATAGTTTATTGAAGGGCTGCTGGTGGATGCTGCTATTCAAGGTGATGGACCAGGTGAGGGAGCAGGAAAGATGCCTGGCTCCAGTTTCCTTCACTTTAAGACCCCTGTGAAGGACCAGTGTAACCGCCAATAACAGCTTGGCCCGACAGCTCCTTGCGGGGTGGGGGCGGGTGCCAACCAAGGAGGAACTCTGTGGGGAGACGGGGGTCAAGGCCTGTTCCCATGATCCTGCCGGTGGCCGTGGAAGCTGGAGCCCCGGCCTCCGCTCACCCTCCTCTGTCGTATCTCCTCCAGCCCAGGAACACTCCCTACGTCCTGCCCATTTTACAGACAAGAGGTGAGGCTCAGAGAGTGCCTCGTTCAAGTTCAAGGTCAGACAGTTATTAATAAGCCTGTTGGTGTGCCCCAAGCCATCCTTCCTTATTGGGAGGACACATGAGCTACGTGGGCCAGTCTCCCCGAGTCCCTCTCCGGCCAGTAGCTCTCAGCTGTGAGTCACAAACGTGAGCCACGTAGGTAATTTTTAGAGTAAAAAATAAACAGATGAAATTAAAGTTTTTCTCTTAGAACTGTAAATTTACTTAAAACAGGATACAGTTAGGAAGCGAGCTGGGTGATCTCAAAGGCGGGTGCCGTCCAGCTGCCTGGACTTGTCCACGCTTCCTGTCAGGGAACTCTGGCCAGGCACCCTCTGGACCACGTGTACAGTCACTGACAAATTCTTGCTCTGCAGGGGTTACTTTTCAGACCGGGGATCTCCACATTTTCTGATTGTGAGTTTGTTTTGTTTTTTTGATATGCAATTCACGTAGCATTCAGTTAACCGTTGAAAAGGGTACAGATTGATTGGCATTTAGTGCATTCACAGCGTTGCGTGACCACCACCTGTCTCTGGTCCCGAAACATTTTCATCACCCCAGAAGAAGACCACCCTCCCCATTAAGTAAGTACTACCCTTGCCCCCCGTCCCCATGCCCTGGCCACCACTAACTGGTTTACTCTTGAGGTTTAAATTGGAGGCCAGTCTGTATGTAAGGGAGATCCTGGCTTTCAGGTGTCCTCAGGACAGAGCGACCATGGCTGGCATCCCAGGCCTGCAGGGCCCCTCCGGAGGTGAGGTCTGACATCACGGTGGTCGGCAGGTGATCCACTGGGGGGATGGGGACCCGGCCACACATGGCCTGAATGCAAGGCAGTGCTCAAGCCTCTTTCAAAACCTCTGTATGAATAAGCCTCACGTAAGTGCTGCCTCATTCAATAAAGGCTGCAGTTGACTGTGAGTGAGGTCAGGTGCCGCCGGGGGAAGCCTGGAGATTGCGGGCGGGTGAGAAACCCACGCGCTCCCCCAGAAACGGCATCTGCATCCTTACAGGCCTTGTGTTTTAGTCTCCTCACCAGCCTGCCTTTTCACCCTTCTTAAAGCAGGAGCGTCCTGAGGACCCCCGAGACATTTTTAACATACTTGAGGCTCTGGAGATAAAAGAGGCGAGTCAAAGAAAGATTCCACCGTTGTTTATTTCCAGAGCCTTCCAGTCTCTGGCAGAAACCTGCTTGGACTACGGAGAACTTCCCAATCTAATCAGAAAACCCCAGTTTCCGTTATCTCTGGCTGGAGTTTTCCCCTTTTGTTCATTATTTAAAGTTGACTGGGCCGACTGCAATTTAGGAAGGACAGAGTGACTGTATTTCATTCTCGGGTCAGAAAAATGTCTATGCAGAGAGCTTATCGCGTTGGTGTTTTCCAAGCAGAGACAGATTTCAATTAGGAGCACATAAGCATTTTGCATAAATTAATTTCCTTGGTCCTCGGTTTCCTCATCTGTAAAGATGGAGCCAGTCTCAGAAGGTTCTCAGAGATAAAAAGGAATGGAATATGCAGTCAAACTTGCTCAAGAGAAAAGGTGGGAGGATTGTTGGAAAGATCCAGAGATCCAGCCCCCAGATCACAGAAGACCTGGGAACCGGGACCTGAGAAGTGAAACTGCTCTTCAAGAATCGAATTGCATGTTCCCCTGTCGCCCGACCTCTGCTGCTCAGCCAGCGTGCACCTGGCCTAGGAATGGCCACCAGCCAAGGCCCAGCAGTCCCGCGCAGGATGTGCCCCTGGGCCACTTTTGACTTTCTCAGCTCCCTGCTCTTAGAAGTGGGTTGGGCCCCACTGACCCTTTTGAGCTGCTCTTCAATTGCTGGGTCGGCAGGCAGACAGTGGATTGGTTCACCTATACGTGGTATCTGTTGCTGACCCATCGGAGGGGACGGGGCCATGGGGTGTCCAGGCTGGGGGTGTGCCTGGAACGGGCAGTGACGCTCCCAGGAGAGTGAGGGGGTGGCTCGAGGGCTCGGTAGTTGCGGCACGCGGGCTTAGTTGCCCCTCTCGACCACCCGCACAGCGTCTCCGATTTTCAGGTATGGATCAGAGCAAGCCCAGGTCAGCTACAGTCCAAAGGTGATTTTCATAAGCCAGGTCCTCCCCATTCTCTAAAGGAGCGAATATCATTGGGACTGAACAAAAAGCAACAGAAATAATAACGAGATAAAGGAAAGAAGAGTTTCATCTGGGCTTGGGCTGAACACTCTTGGTCAAGGGCAGACCTTCAGGCCCTCAGTCAGACCCAACACGGGCTTATCTCCCGGTCACCTGGTCACCTTATCTCCAAGCCGGTCTTAGGCCTTCCTCCAAGTCGGGGGTTTCGAGGGCATAAATCATTTGAGGACTCTGGTAAGGGCTATGGGCTTTCCCTTTAGAAAATCAGCTATACCTGTAAAGTTGTACCTATCATTTTGGGGTCTTGAGGACCCTCTAAATGGACTGACAGCTAGAGGTCCATAAGCCCCACGGGGACACACCTGTTACTGATAAAGATTGTATTCAGTGGGCCGAGGCCCAGACCATCGGGCTCCATCAGAGGACACCCCAGGGATCTCTAGATTTCCCATGGACTTAATGTAACTTGAGAACCAGGCCTTCATCTGCTTGGGCATAAATATTAGTCGCGAGGCAGGTTTGCATATGTCGCTAGGAAAGAGTTTGCTCTCCTTGGGGTGCCAAGTTTTGGTAGACGTTCTGCAGGGTACCACTCAAGAGTGGGCTTCAGGGCTTCCCTGGTGGCGCGGTGGTTGTGCGTCCGCCTGCCGATGCAGGGGAACCGGGTTCGCGCCCCGGTCTGGGAGGATCCCACGTGCCGCGGAGCGGCTGGGCCCGTGAGCCATGGCCGCTGAGCCTGCGCGTCTGGAGCCTGTGCTCCGCAACGGGAGAGGCCACAACAGAGGAAGGCCCGCATACCACAAAAAAAAAAAAAAAAAAAAGAGTGGGCTTCAGAGTGAATCTCATTAAGCTCCAGTTGATGGGGTCCTGGCCACAGGGTGTGGCCTGGACTCTGAAACAAGCCTGTCCGCACGCAAACCTCAGGCACTAAAGCTGGGTGGCTCTGCCCAGCGGCCCTCAGTGGTGCCTCAGTTTGCTCTTCTGCAGAATGGGGGTGGGGGCTGCAGTTAGGGGAGGGCAGTGCCTTCCCAGTTCGCTCCCGCATCGTGCTGGAGTAGTGGATCTGGTGTAATGAAGGTGAACCCACAGGGGTGAGGATGAGGGCCTGCAGGCTGGGAGGCCTGAGTCTCTGCATCCAGGTGGCTCCAGGCCCCCATCCTGTCCTCCCGCAGCTTGCTTTGGCTGCCCCAATCTGTTTCCGTTTTTGCTTAGCGAGTTTGAGTTGCGTGTTTAGAGTCCTAAACCCGCCCCGCCCCCCCAGATTCCCCGCACCTGTCCCTACTGGGGATGCGATGCCTTGCCTTGTGCCAGTGGGACCACAGTGCCTGGGGGCTCTGGGTCAGCACCCTTGACCAGCGGCTGCCTCCTGGCCGTAACTGGGGTGCAGTTCGCCTTGATTCCTCCTGTTACGGCTTCTTCCCTTTGCTGGACCACCCTCCCTCCTGACTACATGTAGGGGTTTTTTCCTCCATCCTTTAGTAGTTTACCCCGATTATAACAAAAATATATCTCAACGTATACAATTTTTTAAGTAAAGGTATCTTTTCAGACTGTTCTCTGTGCACACACACATTTCAGCCTGAATTGGGTTTCTGACGGGCACATTTTCAGGTGTCCCAATGTGGTGATACTTAGTATATTCACGAAGTTGTACCACCACCACCTCTAGTTCCAAAGCCTTTTACCAGCCCAGCAGGAGACCTGGGAGCAGCCACCGGGCATCCCTCCCTCCCCAGCTACTGGCAGCCCCTGACCTGCTTTCTGTCTCTCTTGATTTGCCTCTTCTGGGTATTGCTTATAAGCGGAACTGTCCAATATGTGACCTCTTGTGACTGTCTTCTTCCATTTATCGTAGTGTGTTCGAGGTTCACCACATTGCAGCACGTGTCAGAATGTCCGTCCTTTTCGTACTGAGTGATATTCACTGTATGGGGGGACCACGCTGTGTGGGTCCATTCATCCGTCACCGGATGCTCGGGTTGTTTCTGCCTTTGGGCTGTTCTGAATAGCGCTGCTAGGACTCATCATACTGAGATGTTCTGACTTAATTTTAAGAGCCATCTTCTCTCATTTCCAAGTTCTTGTCGAGAGCCCTAGTTTTAGACTCCAGCTCCCTGCCCCCACCAGCCCTGTCCCTCCGCCTGCACGCCTGTCCCTGGTATCTTACAGATCTCCAAGAGCCAGGGCTTGCCCTGGACTTGAAGTCACCCTTGGCGTGGACTGGCTTGGGTCACTCGTGCGGTGGCTGGTCTGGCGCTGTCCCCTGTGGATTCACCCATCTGTGAGCTAACATGGCAGTGCCGGGAAGTGCTGCTTACTGAGCGAAGGGAAGTCAACAGCAGGCCCAGGCCAGGCGTCTCTCCAGATGTGGTCCCTCGGTCACCTGCCTCGGGACCTCAGGGAGGCTTGTTGTGAGGAAGCAGCCTCCTGGGCCTCGTCTGCGGTGGCTGCCTTGGGGCTGCCCCTCGTGCTCTTCCCACACCTGCGGGGGAATGGGGGTGTTGGCCCGGGGGTTCATCTGGAATCAGTGCATCGGGTGGGCCCCCTTGCCTCCAGTAGAAAGGCGGTGGTGGGGGGAGAGGAGGTTGGGGGGGTGGTTGGAGCAGCCCTTCCCTGTCTCCCCAGATTCCAGTACCTTCCTCCCCCTCCACCACCCCCCTGCTGTCACTACCCCAGGGCGTTCCTGCAACCTCCCACCTGCTGTCATTGTCCCTTTACTAAACTCGACTCAAAGGATGCTAATCTGAGTGACGGCTCAGCCTGTCTATCCCTACCCAGTGAGGACCTCAAGGTGGGCCCAGGAACCTGTATCCTGCAAGGCAGGGGTTTTGACCTCTGGGTGGGTGGGGAACAGGCGGAGCCCCTGCAGCTGTCCAGCTCCAGCCCTCTGGCTCCGACCCTAATCCTGTCCTGGGCTGGCCCAGCGAGGCCACCCGAGAAAGCCGCCCTCCCTGTACTGGGAAGCCGTGCTGGGAGCCTGCTGTCTCTTCTTGGGGGGGGGGGCGTGAAACAGAGAAAGGACGGCATGTGGGAGGGGGGCTCAGGCTCGCCCCCCCACCCCATCTCTTCCTGCTTTGTTCCCATAGGGAGCTGCTGCTTTGTATCCTTTCTTTTTTCTTTTCCTTTGGGCCTGGGCATGTTCAGAAAACCTCATAAGGGCTACTTGCTGCTTCAGAGGTATCGTACCTGACATTCCTAGGTTTTGATAAAAGAATAGATCAACCAGAAACCTCTGGCTTAGCATTTTTATGGGAAACAAAGTATATTCTTTTTCGTTTTTAATGATTTTTAAGTGTAATACAAAAACCTTCCAGAAAGGAAACCAGCCAGACCGAGGCAGCCGGGACCACCGGATACTCAGAACCATGGGTCTCACTCTGAGATGCTGCCGGGGGCTGCGGGCCTGGATTTCTGCTGGGCCCGTGTCCCCAGGAGGGCGTGAGCCCGTCCGAGGATGCGAGTGTTGGTCTGTGCTGCCGTGGGCCTCCAACGCCACCCCTCGGTCCCGTGGCCCTGCCCGTGGACTCAGAGGGGCCGAGACAGGAGATGGTGGAGGAGGGCGCCGGGGGGGTCGGGCAGTGACAGCAGCGAATTGTCCACGTGGGATCCAGGTAGGATGAAGGTATGGGGTCCACGCGGTATCTGTGTGTCCTAGGACAAGTTGGTTCTCCACATCTGCTTCGTTATCTCTACTCACCGGATCCGCTTTGGAGATTTAAATGAGTCGGTAAAGCCTGTAGCACAGGGCCTGGCCCAAGATAAAGGGTGTTATCTTCCTAGTTAGGATTCAAACGATTTCTGTTTTTGTAGGGTCCGGGTGGGTCTCAGGGGGTCCAGATGGCAGGCAATTTGAAGGACCTGGGTGTCCAGGTGAGGCATGGGTAGTGCTCCAAAGAAGGCACGGAGGGTGTAGAGCAGAAATTAACGCACCATTGTAAAGCAATTATACTCCAATAGAGATGTTAAGAAAAAAAAGAAGAAGGCGCGGAGCCGGCCAGAGAGCAGGTGACGCCCGGAGTAGGGGCCGGTGGGGTGTGGCCTCAGGACCAAGTGGACCAAATCCTACATGCACCCTGCTTTTGTAAATAAGGTTTTATTGGGACCCAGCCATGCACACTCACCGTCTGTGGCCGTCTTTGCCTCTCAGAAGCAGAGCTGAGTGGCTGGAGTTGAGGCCAAGTGGCCCACGAAGCCCCCGATCTTCCCTGTCCGGCCCTTTCCAGCAGTGGTGTCCCCAGGGGACATTGGCAGCGTCTGGAGACGTTTTTGCTCGTCACAGCTGAGGTTGGGGGCCGCTACTGGCATCTAGGGAATGGAGGCAGGCGTGCTGCTGGCCGTCTGCAGTACACAGGACATGGGTCCCACAGCAAAACGTGATCCGGCCCCAAATGTCAGTAGTGCCAAGGTTGAGAAACGACGCTTTCCAGAAAAAAAAATTCCTGTTTCAACTAGAGAACGGACTGGTTCGGGGGAGGTGGGCGGTGCTTTTGTTGGAATTGGGGATGAAGGAAATGGGGCAGGCTCGGTGGGGGAAGATGAGCCAGGCATGCTGGCCCTGAGGGCTCCATCCTGAGGGCGTGTGGGAGGTGCTGCAGAGACAGGGCAGCCAGGCAGACCAGGCTTTGGGCATCAGCAGAGACTAGGTGGTCCCATCCCCGCCCTGTTCCCTGGGGTGGCTAGGCCCCCTAAGGAGAACGCTCCAAGTGACAAAAGCAGAAGGACAAGGATGGATGCGGGACATTGGCCACTTGAAGGCAGACAGAGGAGGGGAAATCCCGGAAGGAAGGGGGAAGGACCAGCCATGCAGGTGCTGGGAAGACACCTGCAAGACTGGCCTCAAAGGCCAGCTCAGAGAGGAAGGAGAGAGCCGTCACCCTGGGAGGCCATGGAGAGGTCAGTGGTTAGAAAGCCCTGGGAGGCCATGGAGAGGTCAGTGGTTAGAAAGCCGCCCGGTGAGACGCATGCAGGAAAACGCCCTCAGGACCTGGGGCTCCGGTGGCCTCATCACCAACCCCAATGGGAACAGTGTGTCCAAGGCTGGGGGCAGGAGCCGCTTCGGGGGAGGTGAGGGGAAGAGAGCAGCAGCTCAGGGGCCGTGGGGAGCCAGGGAGGATGTTTGTAAGCAGAAAGGCACCCGCGCCAGCCAGCGAGGAGCCCTGAGCTCGAGCCAGCTGCCGGTTCTGTAGGAAAGGGAGCCCCGGTGCCGCCCGGGGCTCTGGTCCAAGCCGAGGCTCTGGGTGACAGAGGGCACAGCCTTCCTGAGGACCAGGAGGAGGAGGAAGGATGGGGGAGGGGGTGGCAGCAGGGAGAAGATGCCGCTAAGAATCCGCTAGACGGCTGGGTATGAATGGTGACAAAATAAAGCAGAGGCTGGGAACGGTTGAGGAGGAGCCCCTTTCTACCGTGGGTAATTTTTTTCTTCCCCTGATCCTTTTTCTTAACCTCTGTATAAAATAATCAACCTCGGGCACTTTTTAGTTGGAGGCGAAAGGAAAGCTTCTCCGACTGCCCTCTGGCACCAGGTCACACTTTCTCCCTGGCCAAGCGCCTCTCCTGTGTCACCCTCAGAACTGGAAGGAAATTAGCTGATTATCAGTAGGCCAGGGACCTGGATTCCAGGGCCTCTGGTGAACTCATCCTCCCCGCAGGAAACCTGTCGGGTCGGTTGGATTCCATTTCATCTCTGCCTGGTACAGACTTGTAGCAGAGGCTGTGCAGAAAAACAGGGAGTGATTTCACGCCAGGTTTGTTAATTTATGCATTGATTACAAAAACAGAACAAAACCACAGAGCAGACACTTAGACTATAGTGCTAGCTCTGCCCAGCAGCCCAGCTTGGGGGTCCTGCTCTGGTCTCCAGGGGCTGGGCTGCTGTTGGCCCAGCGGGCAGGGGAGGAGCAGGTGGTGGTCTCGGAATGGTCTAGAAAGGAGCTGCTCCAACCCTGCCGTCTTTGTGCCGGGCTCACACCAGCCTCTGGCTCGCGCAGCAGGCCCTGCGGCCACCCAGCGGGGAAACCTTGGACCAGTGACCTAGCTTCTCTGCACCTCGGTTTTCTCGACTGTTCGTTGGAGGGAATGATCAACCGTCTGTGTCACGGGGTGGCTGTGACGTGTAAATCAGTGCTTGATTCTAAGAAGCACTTAGAATAGTGCCTGACACACAACCAACAAATGCTGTGAGGGTAGGGCGGGGCGACAGACACACCTCGTGTTATTGCACTCCGCAGATACTTTTTTTTTTTTTTTTTTTAACAAATTGAAGGTTTGTGGCGACCGCGCATCGAGCAAGTCTGCTGGCGTCCTTTTTCCAGCAAGAGTTTCCTCACTTTGTGTCTCTGAGTCACGTTTCAGTAATTCTTCAACGATTTCAAACGTTATTTTACTTTTTAAAATAAATATTTATTTGACGATTTCACGTAATAAGTATTATATTTGTGCTGGGGATCCGTGATCTTTGATGTGACTATGGCAAAAAGACGATTCACTGAAGGCTCAGATGATGGTTAACATTTTTTAGCAATAAAGTATTTTTTTTAATAAAGGCCTGCACATTTTTTTATTTTTAAATTTATTTTTATTTTTGAGTAAATGTATTTATTCTGTTTATTTTATTTTTGGCTGCGTTGGGTCTTCATGGCTGCACACGGGCTTTCTCTAGTCGCGGCGAGCGGGGGCTACTCTTCGTTGCGGCGCGCGGGCTTCTCATTGCGGTGGCTTCTCTTGTTGCGGAGCACGGGCTCTAGGCGCGTGGGCTTCAGTAGTTGTGGCACGCGGTCTCAGTAGTTGTGGCTCGCGGGCTCTAGAGCACGGGCTCAGTAGTTGTGGGGCACGGGCTCAGTTGCTCCGCGGCATGTGGGTCTTCCCGAACCAGGGCTTGAACCCATGTCCCCTGCATTGGCGGGCGGATTCCTAACCACTGCGCCACCGGGGAAGCCCCTGCACATTTTTTAGACAATGCTGTTGCGCAGTCGGTAGGCTATAGTACAGGGTGTAGAGCAACTTTTCTGTGCGCCAGGAAACCAAAAAATTCATGTGACTCGCTTTATCTTGATATGTGCTTTATTGCAGTGGTCTGGAACTGGACCTGTGTGATCTCGGAGGTCTACCTGTAGTTTCCCAGGGCTGCATAACAAATGACCATAAACTGCATGGCTTTGAACAACAGAAATGGATCCTCTCAAATCTGGAGGCTGCAAGTCTGAAGTCAAGGTGTCTGCAGGGCCGTGTTCCCTCTGAGGGCTCAAGGAGGACTCCTCCTTGCCTCCTTCCAGCTCTGGTCGTTTACCCACCATCTTGACGCCCTCTGGCTTAAGCTGCATCCCTTCCATCTCTGTCTCCATCGTCGTGTGGCCATCTTCTCTCTGTGTGTCTGTGTCTCCGTATCCTAGTGTCTTATAGGGACACCAGTGATTGATGTAGGGCCCGTCTGATTTAGGATTCGAGCATATCTTTTTTGGGGGGGACACCATTCAGCTGGCAGCAGTGGATGTGGCTGGCTGTTTTACCTGGATTATGGTTTCTGTTGTAGTTCATGTCTGTGTCTTCATCATAAGAGCAGGATGGCCTTGCTTTTCTTTGTGTTCTTGTAGCAGCTAACAAGGTGCATGACAAGTGCTTAGCACCCCTGTAGTTAGTGACTTAAATTAACGAGGACTCCACTTCTGATAACCTTCAGGTTTTCAAGACAGACGTGAAGAAGGCTATGAACATAAATAAGTCTTGCTTTGGAGAAGCCACCCCATTCGTATACTGTGAGATTGGAGCAACCTGTAAGCCCTTGGTTGGTGTAAGTGCCACTCATGGAGAGATTGTTGCTGTGTGCCAGGGATGCTCGAGGTCCTTGCTGGTCTCGAGCTCACCGCCTGGTTGCAGAGACACACGATAAAATGAGCAGAGTTACAGTCAGGCGATTAGGTCCTGTGGCAGGGGAGCCCGGGGTGCCAGGGCTGGTGACCGCAGATGTGGTGTTGGCAGGGCAGCCTCTTGCTTTAAGGACTTGGGACATCCCTTGGACTCTGGCAGCTCCCCGTTTGCCGTTGCATGGGCGCACGGGACGGGAACATCCCTGCACCTGCCCACGGGTCCCGCGGGCCCCCGTGGTACGGCAAAGTCTAGTGACTGACGCAGCGACTGACCCAGCATCTTCACCAGACAGTCTGTCATCAGAGTAGGCTGTGTTTGCCCCGGTGAGAAGCGTAACAGTTAAGAACGTGCTCAGTTAAGCACGTTAAGCACGCGTAACGTGCTCCGTGAAGTTCTTTTAACCGGAGCTGAGGGTGAAACCCGAGTTACCTGCCAAGTTTTCACCCGTATTGCTACTGGATTCCCTTACGTGCGTGTCTTAGGTAAAGAGGGCCCCAAAGGGGTTGACACCTCTGCGTCTGACTGGGCATGTGACCACTTCTCTAGACAAGAGGGACGTTCCCTTAGCTCCCAGCCAGCGTCCCACAAAGTCCCAGGCCACTCTCACAAAGGCTCAGGTCTCACCTGCCCGGCCGGCTGGGCCGAAGTCCTCGCGGGGCTGCTCTGGGCAGGAACCAGCCCGCCGCCTGCCCCTTGCCTGGCCTTCCCCGGACCTGCCTTCCCTTGTTACTCGACGTCCAAGGTGCTGTCGTGTCCAGGAAGGTCACGTCTACTGGCACCTCGGAAGGTGACCTTATGTGGGAATAGGGTCTTTGCGGACGTAACTGGCTTAGTCAAAGTGAGTGGACCCTAATCCCAGGACTGGTGTCCTCAGAAGACAGCCACGTGGAGACACAGGGAAGAAGGCCACGTGAGATGGAGGCAGATTTGGGGGCATCTGCAAGCCAAGGAAAGGCAAGGCTTGCCCGTGACGCCACGAGCCAGGAGAGAGGCCTGGATCACATTCTTCCCGAGCCTCTGGGAGCAGGGCCCTGCAGAGACCTTGATTGCAGACCTCTAGCATCCAGAGCCGGGAGAGAACGGTTTCTTTGTTTTAAGCCACCGCATTTGGGGTGATTGGTTACAGCAGCTTGGGAACCAGCCCGTCCGAGGCCTCGCTGACCCCAGGGCACCTTGGCGAGGTGTTAGCCAGCACAGCACATCCCGGGGGCCCCCGGGGACTCGGAGCGGCCACGTGGGGAGGGGGAGGGGCGGTCAGGTAGGCCTTTGTCTGCGTGGTTGGGAAGCCGATCATCGAAGACCCTGGTGCGTGTGGGCACGTGGGGGCCAGGCTTGGGGCATCAGCTGCAGGTGATGCCAGATAATTCCGTCCGGCGCAGTGCAACCCTCCAGTCAGTGGAGGCTCCCCGGAGGCCTGGTTCTCAGCCCAGCTCTGCGGTTAGCTCCCTAACTGCAGGCGGAAACCCCACGTTTCTGCTTCAGTTGCTTCTTTATACTTCTTTATACTCTGAAAGGCGTGTCGTGTCACCGTTGCACTTTCGTACGTCGTGCATCCTTGAGGTTTGATGCCTGCGTCACCCACACTCCTTCAAGCTGTGTCCTCATCACCCCGGGGCACCCTGTGTCCCCCTCCCTCTGGCCCCGCCTCCTCCCGCCATCCACTCTTGCTGACGTCCGAGGGTCCACCTGCCTGTTCTCATACGTCCTGTAAGACACGTGCGCCTGGGTTTGGCTTCCTTGTTCACCTTCATGCCCGTGGGCCACCGCGGTGTGGCGTGGATGTGTATTTCCTATCAGTGGTACCGTATGAATGTGCCGCCGTTGGTTTATTTTCTCCCGTTGGTGGACGTCACGGTTGTTTCCAGTTTGGGGCCATTATGCAAAGTGAATCCAGTCCAGACATCTGTATGCGAGCCCTTCTGTGGACATCCACCTCCTCTTCCCTTAGGTGCGTGTGTGCCGGGGGTGGAATGGCTGTGTCTGGTGCATGTGAAGTGTTCATGCTTCGTGCGGGTGGATGGCCAGTGAGTGATTCCTCCATCTGGGGTAGGAAGTGACGGGGCTGGGCAGGGTGGGCTAGCGGGTGGACCCGTCTCCTCCCCAGACCTGTTCTCACACCTCCCCTTTCCACCCTTCTGACAGAGCTGCTTCGTATTTACCTAGTTCTGGCTCAAGGTTTCTGCAAAGATTTTCTTTGAAGACTGTGTCCTGCTTCTAAAAATAAAACCTTGCATGCTTCCGGGGCCCTTCTGATACAGGGAGTTCTCCCAGGTGCTTGGTATCCTGTGACCTGCTTCAATTCAGACTCAGCGCCCAGCGAAGTGCGGTTGGATCTGTTCTGGAGGCAGCGACAATGACACCAGGAATTGGGGTTGAAGGCCATGAAGAGGTCCTGGGAGTCCTGAGGCCACATCAGGCCGCTCCGTACTGGGCCCTCTGTCTGGCCTCCAGCCGTCACTTACCTGTTAAAACACGTGTGGAGGGCTTCCCTGGTGGCGCAGTGGTTGAGAATCTGCCTGCCAGTGCAGGGGACACGGGTTCGAGCCCTGGTCTGGGAAGATCCCACATCCCGTGGAGCAACTAGGCCCTTGAGCCACAATGACTGAGCCTGCGCGTCTGGAGCCTGTGCTCTGCAGCAGGAGAGGCCACCGCAGTGAGAGGCCCGCGCACCGCGATGAGGAGTGGCCCCCGCTCGCCGCAACTAGAGAAAAGCCCTCGCGCAGCAACGAAGACCCAACGCGGCCAAAAATAAATAAATAAATTTAAAAAAACAAAACAAAACACATGCTGATCCCTTCAAGGTCAAATGCTTTTCAGGGCACAGTGGCCCATGGATTCGCAGAGCTTACATCACCCGCGTTGCGGGCTCGTGCCCTGTGGGGGATGAGTCATCCATCTGGAGAGTCCCTGTGTCTGTGCCTGTGTACGTCTGCAGAACTTGCCTCCAGGACTTTAGTTCGCTGGGCGTGTTGACCCAGGGCCTTGTGTGTAAGACCCAGAAACTGCCCTTGGGTGGTTTTGTGATGGGTCGGGGTGTGGGATCAGTGACAGCAGAGCAGCCCAGGGAGGATTTGTTGAAGGCTAGATGGGTTTGCCCGGGGTTAGAGGAGCCAGAGGGAACCTTCCAGGTAAGGTGAGTAGCATGCCCAGCTGAGTGTGCCGAATTTGGGCAGGGGACCTGTTAGCTGGCCATTGGGACCCTTGTAGCTGGGGGTTGGGTGGGCGTGAACAGCAGGGGGTTGAACAAGTGGGCTTTCTTCCAGGCGGTCGGGGGGGACCTCGGACCACCATTTGAAGTTGAGGCAATGGGGCCTGGGTTCTAAGTGAAAGGACTGTTGTAGGTTCTTCGGTGGCCGGTGAGTGAGTCCAGGCTGCACCGTGATTCTCTGCCCTGTGTGCGCATTAGAATTACGGGAGAGCTTTTTAAAAATACTGCTGAATCTCCAGGGTGGGACTGTATTATTCAAAAGCCTCTCCAGGTGGTTGGCATTGGCATCCAGGGTGGGGAAACTGTTAAGGGGAGTCCTTTCGGGTGCAGGGGTGCCGGGCGTGGCCATGGGGTGGAGCGTGGGAGGTGGAGGTTGGAAATGGAAGGAAGGGAGCCGGAGAGAAGAGGTGGCCACACACCAGCCGGGCTCAGACTTAAGGTAAAGGAAGAGGATAAGTAACATTAATAACAGTAGCCCTCACCGAGGACAGTGGTTATCAGAGGGGCGATATTGGGGGACACTTGGCAGTGCCTGGAGACATTTGGGTTGTCTGGGGGTGGGGATGCCCCCAGCTTCTGGCGGGTGGAGGCCAGGGGTGCTGCCAGGCACCCTGCAGTGGGCAGGACGGTCCCCCGCAGAGCATGGTCCCACCCAAAGTGTTTCTGGCGCCAAGAGCAGGAAACCCTGACCTGGGGAGAGCTGTGTGCTGGCTCTTCCCTGAGCACTCGGCATGAACCAGCAGATTTTACCCACACACTTTGAAGAGGTCAAGAGCGTAAGTTTCCCCAAGTTACAGATGACGAAGTGGAGGCCCCAGGAAGTTAAGTTACGCTCATCTGAGGGGTTCCACCAGGGATGAAGGGGAAGTCATCGAAGGTGAGCAGGTTTTGAGTAAATGCCAACGCCTCCCAAGTGAAAATGCAGAGAATTTGTGGTTTGCAGGGGACTTTTGTAAGTTGGTTTGAGTCCCTGGTACATCGCTGTTCGGGGACGTCAGTGCTGGGCCGACTGGCGTTCATCTCTAGGCATGATGACGAGGAATGGTCCTTATTGAGCGCCTCCTGTGCGCTCACCTGGTGAGCCAGGTTTTACTCTCCTCCTGCTGCAGGTGATACAGATAGATGCTCAGAGAGGTTAAGTCACTCGTCCGAGAGCACACAGCTGGAGCTGCCGGTCACACTCCGATCTGGCTCCAAAACCCTGTGTTTCCTTCTTTATAGGGTGCTGTCAACCCTAATTTAGTCCCGCCTACAGGCGAGGAGAAGGAGGAGGAGGAGGAGGAGGAAGACGCTGGTGATAAAGGATCAGGTGAGGAAACCAAGGGCCACGCCAGAAGACCAAGCAGGGCCTCAGGGAACAGGGGCTGGAGGCAAGGTGCTGAGCATGCAAACCTGCCACGTCTCCCCTTTGTGGTGCCGGATGAAAGGAGCTGCTTGCCTCCTAGGCTGTAGAGACGGTGTTGGCCTGGTGGGAGAGCATGCGCTTGTATCCGCTCACAACAAATGTTTCCCCAACAGCCTTTTCCTCCCTGGTGTTTTCCCAGTATTATTGTAAGTCGAGGCATGAGAGAAGGTGGGGTTCGGCTTGTGCCAGAAGACACGTTAAACCCCTAAACGCCCATCAGCAGGCTGTCTGGCCTGCAGGCCTCTGCTCTCCCCGCGGGCCTGTCACTCGGCTGCCCTTTCTCCTTCCGGACAGCGGGTCCCGTCGAATCTCCGACGTATCCGGAGCTGTGCTCTCCTGCCCCCTCCGTCTCCGTGCCCCTGGGGAGCCCAAGTGCCCCCCGCAGCCTCATCTGTCGCCCTCAGCTGCTTTCCCACTCGGCTTCTACCAGCGGCTGGAGGTTTCTGTCAGGGTTGTGCCTCTGCGCTGTGACTACGCTGGGTGTCTCTCCGTGTTACTAAATGTTTGTTCCTTTGGTGCATGTCCTGCTGCGGACCGGTTGGGCCCCCTCAGAAGGACCTGACCTCGTGGCCTCGGAGCCCCTGCGGTGGAGCCCCCGGGGCGGGGGGCTGTCCCCGGTTCTCCCCGCAGCTTAGGGGGCACTGGCCTCCTATTTTCTAATGGTTCCAGCGTGTTCTCAGTGAGTCGAAATGTTCGGAGAGCTCCGGAATCTTGGTGAGAGTAGCTTGTTGGGTACCCCGATTTCCTTGGTTGCCACTGAGAAGTGCCTCTGCGGGGCGCTTGCGGTGACTTAGCAAGATTTTCCACAGTAACACTCGGGATATAGAGGTCTGATTGCCCCCGGCATCAGACTCAGCCGTCGGGAATGTGAGGTGAGTGGCGGTCGGGCGATGGCCTGGTAGCTTGGAATCTTAGGACAGAGTGTTCCGGAAGTGTGGAGGCAAGACCACCCTTTGCAGAGGCCGGAACTCCGTTTGGGGGTCTTGGCTTTCATTTGCTTCGTGGAGTTCTATTTGTGTTAGATGTGACAGAAAGAGAGGAATCCGGGGAGAAGTTCGCTGGGGGCAGGGGGCCACGCCGGCCAAGGAGAGTGAGGGTCTGAGGAGCCGAATCTGTGTCCACACCCCTAGGAGGGTGTGTGACTTTCCTGAGACCGCCAGAACAAACTGCCACAAACTGGGTCACTCAACACAACCGAAATTCATCCTCTCATGGCTCTGGAGGCCTGAAGTCCGGGATCGAGGTGTCGGTAGGGCTGGCTCCTTCTGAGGCCGTGAGGGAGAAGCTGTCCCGGGCCTCTCTCCTTGGCTTGCCGACGGCCGCCTTCTCCCCGTCTCCACGTCATCTTCACTCTGTGCCCACATTTCCCCATTTTGTGAGGACACCCGTCATATCGGAGGAGGGCCCACCCGTAGCACTTCATCTGAACGTGGGCATCCGCAAAGACCCTGTTTCCAAATAAGGTTGTATTTGCAGGTAGTGGAAGTTAGGACCTCAACATCCTTTGCGGGGGACACGGTTCAACTCATAACAAGAGGGTATTAGAAAAATGTGAGCATATGTGACTTCTCATTGCCGTCCTCTCCCCAGCCTGGTGGCTTTTAGGTTTTAGCCAAAAGATGCTCGCTTAAGTGCTTGACCTGAACCCCTTGGTCGGGCCTTAAATAGCTCAAGCAAATGGAAATAAGGTACAGTGATACTAAACTTTCACTACCCACAACCCACAGTTGTATGTAGTAACTATCAATGGAGATAGAATTTATGAAGTGATTAGTGGTTTAGGAAGAAATTCTACTACCTCATTTAGTAAGGCACCTATGAGCCAAGGAAGTTTAGTTCTTTGCTGCAGTGAAACTCAAAGCATTCCAGACCATGGTGGTGTGTAAAAAAAAGAGGTGTGTCTCGAACTTGGTGAAAAGTACAGGGCTTATGCGTGAACTGGGTCAGTGTAAACAGCATGACCACCAACTCTGTGGGGGGGGGGGTGTACCGTGCCCGGGGGCCCCCGTGCCCCGTGTGTGCACACGTGATTCCCATGTGCAGGCTCTCTCTACGGTCCTCTTGCACTTGGGGACAGTGAAGCACAGAGGTCACACTGAGCATGGCTACGTTGGTGAGTGGTCAGGTGGGTTTTTTCTGAAGTGTGACATTGACCTGAGCCAACCCGAGTGGCAAGAGTTGTCAGCAAGTGAAGTTTGCGGGACAGAGCTTGCCAGCCAGAGGGAACCGCCAGTGCAAGGGTCCTGGGACAGAATAAGTTAAATTCAGAAACTGAGTGCACAAGGAGGAGGCAAGGTCGTGGAGGAGCAGGTGGGGCCATAGTCGCGTAGTCCCAATAAGGAGGTTCGATTTATCGTGACTGGAGGGAAATGCCCCTGGAGAGACTTACTTTGCTGAGGGGCCCAGCTGCTCTAAGGAGAATGGTTTCGTGGTGTGTTTTGGGGGCCGGAGGAGCAGGGAGACGAGGTGGGAAGCTGCTGAGGTGAGTCCAGAGAGAGATGAGGTGCTTAGCTGGGAGCAGGGAGCAGAGAGAAGAGGTCAGATCCACATACTTTGGAGGTGGAATTGCTTGGACTTGTGCAACTGCCTGGATTTGAGGGGTTTGGACCGAGTCCGTATGGTCCCCAGAGCTTAATTTACACTCTGCCCCTTTTACAGGAAGAGTGTGCCCGTCCCTATACACTGTCCTGGCACTCATTTTTACATAAGCAGAGACCCACCATATTTCTGGAAGAAAAAATAAAATAGTATAAAGATGTCAGTTCTTACCATTGCTGTGCCAACAAAAACAAAAAGCTAGTGGAGTAACTTTTTTGAAGGAGTGAAGAGGTGGGAAGACATATTACTTAATTATTCTGAAGTTCGTTTGGAAGGAAAAAACAGGTTCAAATAACTGATAGGAGACTTTGAAATAGAATGGTTCTTGGGGGCTGGTCCTTCCAGATGGCCAAACTTGGTAAAGCTCCCGGAGTTACATAAGGGCTGGTGTTGTTATAAAAATAGGCAGACTCATGACATGGAATTGGCCAGATTCAAACCCTGGTGTCTATATACATTTAAAAAGCATTCAGATGACATCACGGAGGGGACGGATTGTTGGGGAACTGATAAAGGAGTAATAGCTTAGCTGTTTGCTAATTAATTTTGTAAAGTTTCTTGCTGAGCAGCAAAATAAATTCTTTGTACATTGATGTCAGTCCAGGCACCACTTGTTTTTAAATAGAGGAAAATAGATGTGAAATGTTTATCAAATTTTTCATTAGGGGAGCCTTTTCTGTGCTTCAGGGTGAAATTACAAAGGAAGGATCGATAGGGTCAGAGAACTGAGACTTTACCTAAAGTTAGCAAATGGATGGGTGTGCCGTGAGCAACGGTGGGGAAGATATTTGAAACTGATATGAAATTTCAGACTCTAATCAAGCAAAGGATGCAAAATGATAGTCACGAAGCAGGAAATAAGACGCAGTCCATATTTGAAAGTTTCTGACCGATGGTCAAAGGAATGTGAATTTAAACTTGGTGTTTCGTTGCCCAGTTGTCATATTAGGGAAGGTTTTCTCAAATTGCTGGCAGAAGGGTGAAAAGGGACCCCCAGTGCTGTTGCGAAGATAAATGTCTGCAGCTTTTCCAGGAAAGCATTTGGCAATGCTTCGTCCTCTACTAGAGTAAAGTCATCTTAAGAAAATAATCCAAAATTCAGAGGAAGACTGGGGCTAAAGATGGTCACCAACCAGCCTGCCGTTTAGAGTAGTGGGAAGTTGGGAGCCTTTGGTGGAGCAGCAGGTCAGGGTTCTCCCCCTCCTCAGACCTGAAAACAAGCCCCACTGGTCGGAGCTTTGGTGATGACTTTCCATCAGGAGTGATTCTGTTATTGAATCACAGTGCTGCTTTGCCGCATACAAAATCAGTGCTCGCAAGTGTTGGTAGAAAGGAAAGATGCCCTTAATCGGAATGCCGGCAATCTGGGGAGGTGGTGGACTCAGCGTCCCCCAAAAACCACCTCCAGAGATTCTGCTTAGCCAGGAAAGCTTGTGAAGGGAAACAGGGAAGTCATCTCAGTTCATCACTGAGGTGGTGGGGGGGTCAGCGCTGTGGCCACCCCCCACTGTGTGCAGGCTTGTCAACTCCTCGTGACCTTTCTTTAGATACTATTTTGTTCACAGTTTGTTGGCGAAATTACTGAAGGGGGAGCTAGGGAAGAGATCTCGTCATCTGTTAATTACTTATTCTTCATTTCTACTTCTTCCATCTACGGAAAGAACCAACAGGTTAGGCAGAGTATTTCGTGATCAAAAGATTTGAAAGGTGTGCTAGGGCCAGAGGTGAGTAGTGCATGGGGGCACCTGGTTTAAGGTTAGTGACAGGACAGAGGGGCCTCCTGCAGAGAGCTCTTTCCTGCAAAGGGCTTTCTCCGGCCAAAAGCGGCTGCCAACTCTCAGACACCGGCTGGGTGTCCAGCCGGTCAGCTCAATTCGGACACTCTCTACCTGGAGATGAAGTCTGGTCCCACAGGTTGAGGGCCCAGTCCCGCAAGACTGCCCCCCACCTCCCCACTTCAGACGCCCATGACAAGTCCAGGTTGTCACCTGTGCTTCTGACCAACTGGCTATAGATTGGAGCTTGCCATGCCCCTCCCTCCTTGGGTTTGATTAATTTGCTAGAGCAGCTCACAGAAGTCAAACATTTTACTAATTAGATTACAGGTTTAGTGTAACAAGATATAACTCTGGAACAGCCAGAATGGGAGAGACAGTAAGGCAAGGTATCGAGAAAGAGCGCGGAGCTTCCATGCCCTCTCCTAGCATCCCCTCCCCAAATCTCCGTGTGTTCACCAGCCCAGAAGTGTTCAGAACTCCAGCCTTGGGCTTTTACCGGGGGCTCATTATACAGACATGATTGATTAAATCATTGGCCATCTGTAATTTATGCAGCCTCTCTCCCCTCCACAGAAGTCAGAGGGCAGGACTGAAAGCCTGCATCCTTAGGTTACCTGGGGGCGGCCCCCAAGTCACTTCATTAACATAACAAAAGATACCTTTAGTGCTCTATTTGTTTAAGAAATCCCCCAGGTTTTTAGGAACTCTGTGCCTGAAATAGAACACAGACCTGTATATATATATATATATATATATATAAAATATATACTATAAATCACAATATCACAGTCAGGTATCCTCTGTTTCCTAGTTAGTAGAATCACGAGGCCAGGAGGAATAGGAATGCATTTTTTTCAGTTATTGGGAAAATGACTTTCCCCAAGTCATGGAGCTGGAATTGGGAAGGCTGGATTTAGATCCACTGGGGGTTAATACATCGTTCTAGGCGCCCAGTCAAGTGTTTGAAAGTGTTCGGAATTAACCCCGCAGATGGCATATACTGTTATACACGCTCAGAAAATGTCCTTGCAAGGCTGGAAAGAACCTGCTGGAATCATGGTGTTTGGGAAGGAGACTGGAAGTTTATTTTATAAAATGTGTTTGGTTTTTTTTTTTAATTACAAAAAGTAGAAAACTTAGGAAAAATAAAGAACAAGATGATCCATACGATTGCCACACCTGGACGTGGTCGCTGTCGGCATTTGGTGTGAAAATTACCTCTTCTTTTTTCTAGTAAATACACATTTCTAAGAACAAAGTGGAATGAGTTTTATTGTGAAGTTTGTGGATTTCATTTTTCTCAGCGTTCTGTCGTATGGGTTTTCCATTCTGTTGAGTATTAGAAAGCAAATTTTCACAGCTACGTAACCCGTCCTGGAGGTAGAACCCCCTCCTGGATCACTGTAAACAGTGCTGTACGCAAGTCACTTCACCTACATCTTCGATTTCCTAAAAGGACAGATAGTTTGAGGGGCAGTGGAATGGGAGACAGAATAAGAGTCCTGTCCTCTCTACTTCCCTTAATAAATGTTGATGAAGTGTATAGGTCAGTGATTGGTTTATTGCCCTGGATATCTCAATTCGTAATTCATGGACACGGTAGAACTTCTGTAAAGAAATTCGTTCATTCCATGAGTTTCATTGGTTGCTTACTGTGCTAGATGCCAGATCCTCGATAAATGGGTGGATAAAAGTGAAACAGTTCTTCCGTCCAGGGGAGGGTCTGGCTGAGAGGCACAGCAGTGAGCCAGGCAGCGGAGCACTGACCTCACCTCGGTCCTCAGGAGTTGGGCCGCATGTAGCCGTCTCTTCCCCGGCTCTGGGGGCCCATCCACAGGCTCTCACTGTATTTGCTGGCTGTTTTCAGTGGTGCCATCTGGTGGGCGTGGCTCTGGTCTCTGCCTGGGGAGCGTTCTCACCCTGCTCATCACCCGCCCCCCACCCCCCACCACTTCGGTCTCTGTAACTCTTGCCTCCTCCCTGGTCTTCACTTAAACTTGAACTTGAGCCTCAGATGTGGCACGTCTATCATTAGTGAGAACCATCAGTAGATTTGGGGGCATCATGAAGCCTTAGGAGCTGCCTCCCCAGGCCAAGCTGGCTTGTCTGAATCTGGCATTTCCATCTGAGTCTCAGAAATGAACCCCGGGGAGAACCTCTTCCAATAAAAACCAAAAAAGCCTCAGTTTCCTCACCTGTAAAATGAGTGGCACCAGAACGGTAGCTAAGATGAACTTTAAAAAAATGTTTTAAGTTAATATATACTAGAAAAGATTTATCAGTATATCTAAGGAAGACCTTTCTTTTTAAAGAATAGAAGCTTCCTTTTTAAAGATATAGAAAGCTGCCTTTAAAATAACTTTCTTGAGTAAACTTACATTGTTAAAGTAGGTTGGTTTAAAGAGAAATATTAAATAATTTGATTTTTTAAAACATTTATTTATTTATTTATTTGGCTGCGCCGGGTCTTGGCTGCGGCGTGCGGGATCTAGTTCCCTGACCAGGGATGGAGCCCGGGCCCCCTGAATTGGGAGCGCGGGGTCTTAACCACTGGGCCACCAGGGAAGCCCAGTAATTTGATTTTTTTTTTTTTTTTTTAAGGAAGACAGTAGATCAATGGTTAATGTTTGGAAACCACAAGTCCTTCCAGGGCTTATGTTTTGCAGTTTTGTTGAACTCATCAAACGGGGGTCAGGAATCTGAGTGTACCCCCGACCAGCCCGTCAAGTGAATGGGCCTCTCTTCTCATGTCTTTTGTAACCTCTGCAGAGATAATCGCGCTTTTTCTTTCTAGTCGCTGGCTGGGGGCCAGAGTGGGGAAGTTTTTCTAGTCCAGGCTGATCACAAGATTTTACTTCACAGCCTGTCTGCTGCCGCTCTTCCCATGTGACTCGGGGAGGCTGACCCCACCCCACCAGACCTCCCAAACCCCATGCTTGGGGAGCACTTGGCACGCATGTGTCGGGTCGTCTTTGAACTGCTTGCCGTCGTCAGCCGCAGGGTGATGGGACAGGAGGACATGTGGGTGCAAAGCATCCACATAGCACGCACGGCGTGTTGGGGAAACCGAGGTGTCTGGGCTTCCAGTCCCACGCAGGCCCGGAAGGTGTGGAGGAGACGTCACCCCTCCTCCTCCTCTTGGGGTCAGTTTCAGACACATTGTCATTCCAACTAAGTGATCAGCAGTTGAGGGAAAAGACCAGGTCTCCATCCACCTGTGTCTTTGGTGGTCCCGCTGCCCGGTGGTGCTGAATGAATGTTTGGGTGGAGCGTTTGTCCTTTCAACAGATGGCACCACACACCAGCTTGGGCCAGGCACTGTGCTTGGTGCTGGAGGATTACAGAGGAGCCAGGTATCCAGTTGACTTTCGAGGAAACGAGGGTGGTTGTTAGGGAACTAAGAAATCGCGTGCAGAATCACAGCTGTGAACCCCTGAATGCAAGCAGTAAGTGTCCAGAGAAGATGACGGGTGAGTCCCCGAGAGAGCTCAGAGGAGAGGTAGGATTCCATCTGCAAAGGCACTGTTTGACGGGGGTCCCGGTCAAATGGGTAGGTTCTCACGTAGCAGAAACTGGGGGCACTGTTGGGTCTTCAAGTCAGTGGGGTGCGGAGAGAGATGGAGGCTTAAGGTCGGGGGATGGCTGGGGGGTGTTTGGAGCCAAGTGGAAGAAACAGTCGCTGTGCTTGGAGAGGTTGAGAGTGTGACGCGGACATGGAGGGTGAATTAGTGCAAGGAGGGTGTGGAAAGACAAGCCAGGTTTGCATTGACTTCTGCAGACTGTAGGAGCCTCTGAAGAGGCTGAGATTGTTGTTGTTTTGTTTTTTAAATTTATTTATTTATTATTTTATTTTACTTTTGGCTGCTTTGGGTCTTCGTTGCTGTGCGCGGGCTTTCTCTAGTTGCGGCGAGCGGGGGCCACTCTTTGTTGCGGTGCACGGGCTTCTCATTGCAGTGGCTTCTCTTGTTGCGGAGCACGGGCTCTAGGTGCGTGGCTTCAGTAGTTGTGGCACGCGGGCTCAGTAGTTGTGGCTCGCAGGCTTATTTGCTCCGCGGCATGTAGGATCTTCCCGGACCAGGGATCGAACCATGTCCCCTGAATTGGCAGGCAGATTCTTAACCGCCGCGCCACCAGGGAAGTCTGAGATTGTTGTTTTTACCCAAGGAAATGATGGGATTGGTTCAGCCCGCCCTGAGGAACAGTCTCGCAGCTGGGCATCAAGTAGGCTGGAGACAAGCGGCCAGGGCATAAGAGGCTCAGGCCCTGCAGAGGCGGTGGAGAGGGGCTTGGCCACCCCTTCCCCTCCCTGACCCTTACCCACAACCCGTGATTCTCCAGACTCTGATTTTCTTACTTTGTCACTGGCTGGTGAAAACACCCCGAGTCATCGGGCCACCTCTCTCCAACGATCACACTTTACACCATAAAAGCAGCAAGTGAGAAGCGGGCACCCACAACCGCGGGGTCCCCTCCCACGCACCCCGTAGAGCCTGAGGGGGTGTTGAGCTTGAGTCACCAGCTTTGGGTGAACAGAGAAGGCCTCGGACGTGTGCATGTTGCCAGGCCAGCGCCTGCACACAAGAGCCTTGTTCCTAGAAGCAGGTGCCGCTGTCGTGGGCTGCTCACCCAGGCGATGTGGTCCCCTGCTCGGGAGGTACCCGGGGACCAGGACACGTGATTCTGCCCGCGAACCTCATCACTGCCCAGATGGCCGGCTGGGGGCCTCCGATAGCTACTGCTGCAGCTCCTGCGCGCACATTGAGGTCGCTGTTGAACCAAAGTGAAATACATCCCAGACACTGGAACGACCAGCTGATTCCCTATGGTCCCCTCTCTCCGAGGGGGCCATGCGCTTTCCCCCAAAAGGAGGCAGCCCTCCTCCAGGCCACCGGGCAGCGCTTTCGGCTCTGCTCCAGGTGGATACAGAAGGGTCCTGGAGATCAGGCTCCTGTAGGTGGGAGGAAGTGTCCCGCCACCGCGATGGGAAGGTTCGAGTTTCGCTGTGTAGGACCGTGCTCTCGTAACCAGAGCCCGTGCCTTCCCTGCCAAGAGAGGAGAGCCTGGAAAGGGGACACCAGTCACGTTTCGCCTTTCCACTTGGGCCGTTGCCCGGACCGGTCAGGTCAAGGATCAGGAGGCGGCGGGGAGCTGGGGTGCTGTTTGGAGTCTGTGGGATGGGCCTCCCTCCAGGGCAGTTTGCTTTGGAGGGAAAAGGATGTCGTAGACGTCTGCAGGCGCGCACACAGGCTCACTGTCACCCCGCTGGGTCACCACCAGCTCGCCTTCCTCACAGGCTCTTCCTCGACGTGGAGGGGGTGTGAAACCAGATGTCCCTGGTCCATCCCTGCAGCCTGACCGGGCACGTCGGCTTCTCCGCGGCGGCCCGTCGGGTTGGGAGCCCAGGGCGTTGGGTTTCGGGCAGTTGCTCACAGGAAGCAGATCAGCTTGGGAGGGAGGGTATCTCTGGATTACTTTCATCCTTGGGAACATGTCCTTTCTTGGGGAGAGAGTGAGGTGGGGGACAGATGGGATGGAGTGTCTGTCCACAGAGCCTGGTGACTGACATTCCCCGGAGCGGGTTGAAACTCATGCTTTCTTTTTAACCCGGAGGAAATCTGATGAAATCAACATGATACTCCTACTCCAGAAATTAAAGTCAAATGTGGAGAATGAGTCATCTTAAACAAGGCACGAACAGAATTCTCCCGGGAGTAGCCAAAGGCAGTCTCGATGCCCGATGCCCTCCTGCGGGAGGGGTCCAGGCCCAGCGCCTTCCTTCTGCACCTTCCTGGGTCCGGGCCACCCGCAGGACCTGGCGCTTGGCCGTGCACACGCTGGGGTCCTGACCAGGGTGTTCTCCACCCTGCAGATGCTCGTGTTCCGTTATTTTTCTTGGTTGGTTTGTTTTTTAATTGTTCCTCGGGCAGAATGTTGGCATACAGGCCCCCACAAGAATATTCTGGGATTCTAGGATCTGGGCAGTGGCAGATCCACAGGGGTAGCCGGGGGGCTGTGTGCGGGGTCGCGAGTTTGCCAGCGGAATCTGTAAATAAGTCTGTCCTTGTACAACGGTGTCGTCTGTTCAGAGACCAGCCCCGTAGTTACCAGGGAGGAGCTGGCAGCAGGCTCTTTTCTAAGTGAATTGGCCTTTATACTAAAGAAAACCTCATTAGTTGTGACTCAGACTGAGTAAGCTTTAATGTCCCCTCCTGACTTCTTAGACCTGACTTCTACCACGTGGAGGTGAAGTGGGGCGCGGGAGGCTTCCCAAGTCGAGGTGTGGTTTCGGGGATGGGGGATGCAGTGGCTGCCACAGCCTACCCTTCCGAGATGTCCTGAGGTCCAGTGCCGGCCGCCCTGACCAAGAGTGCATGCAGCTGCAGGCTGTTCCAGAGAGGTGATGGCTCCTGGGGCCCGTGGGTGAAGTCCAGACCCCCGTGGAGGGTGGCCAAACTTGTAGGCCAAGCTGCCCGGGTACATCCCAGGTGCCCACCCAGCTAACCCATCAGTGTTTTAGAAATGTATAACTTGGATTTCCCAAAGAGGGTACGATTCCTAAATCTAGCCTGCTGAGTATAATTAAGTCACATCAGCCATCTGGGGGGGCATTTGACACTTTTGGGGGATTTGGGCTCTTTCAAGGAGATTATCCCGGGGATACCTACCAGATAGCTCCAAAGCTGTATTCTTTATTTAAATGGAGTTCATTTGCTCATTCATGTTTGAGAGCCTGCTCTGCACAGGCCTGTCGCAACCCAGGGAGCGAGAAAACAGGCTGAGTCCCGTGGCCTCGGAGAGCTTACGTTCTCTTGGAGAAATCAGGCTAGAAGGCGAAGAGCACGGGATATGTCTAGTGTTAAAAAGGAAAGTAGGAGAAGAGTGTGGGCTGAGGATGTTGCTCTTGCAGACACCTGAATGCAGTTGAGGGATCCAGTCCGGCGAATAATAGGCAGGGGCCTCCCAGGATGCAGGAACGAACAGCATGTGCAAAGGCCCTGCAGTGGGAGGGAGAGAACTTCAAGAAACGGGACCAAAGAGCCAGCAGGACCCAGGGTGCTGGCCTTGAGGGCACTGTAAGCACGAAGACCTATAAGGAGCTTTGGAGGGTTTTGAACGGAGTCCCGACGGACTTTTTTAAAGTCCTGACTGCTAGTTGAGGGGTGGGCTGTGGGAGGGCAGAGCTGGACGTGTTAGACCTGGTGGAAGGGAGCTGATTAGTGAGTTGAGAGGTGACAGTGGCGTGGAGGTGCTGAGGGGAGCTCAGCCGGAGCTGCCCAGGGCGGCGTGGGGTGGCGTGCACACACGCAGTGCACACCCTCCACGGAGAGGGGGGTAAGGGAGGGGCCGCTGGGGAGGGACGTGGGCTTTGGGGCTGGCTGAGTGAGCCCTCCACCTGTTGGCTTAGATGGTGAAGTTGGGGAGGGGGTTTGGGGCAAACCCCAAGTTGGGTTTGGACCTGGGAGGTGCTGGATGCCCATCAGTCCTAAAGGGGATTGAATCGGGCGTTCAGGGGTCACTTGTCAGTGACCTTGAAGTGGGAGCCCAGCCACGTCCACTTGTGCTGTGAGGGGGCTCAGACCGCCTGGGCATTTGGATTTAGGGCTCCTTAGAGATTTTCCCAGTCAAAAGAAGACACACACACACCTTCATTCCTGACACATCCCTTGTGGAAAGGCAGGTGATGAAGTTTTCCTAGTATTACTTTCCTAATTTTAAAAAATGTTTTGTTGTGGACATTTTGAGATATGTACGTAAATAAGAAAATGGTAAAAATAGTTAATAATGAAAGTAAAAATACTAAAAATTAAATAAGAAAATAGAGAAATGGTTAAAAAATAGAAAAAATAGCATAGCGTATAGCAATATATACTAGTTGTAAAACATACAGTAAAATGCAGTGTTAGTGAACCTTTGTGAGCTCATTATAAAGCAGATCAGAGCATCAGGTCATCTACCCCCACGTTATTTTCTTTTTTTTTTTTAACATCTTTATTGGAGTATGATTGCTTTACAATGGTGTGTTAGTTGCTGCCGTATAACAAAGTGAATCAGTTATACATATACATATATCCCCATGTCTCCTCCCTCTTGCGTCTCCCTCCCTCCCACCCTCCCTATCCCACCCGTCGAGGTGGTCACAAAGCACCGAGCTGATCTCCCTGTGCTATGCGGCTGCTTCCCACTAGCTATCTATTTTACATTTGGTAGTGTATATATGTC
>NW_021145400.1:18200-24848 GCF_002837175.3 Physeter macrocephalus | reverse complement strand
CCACAAGTCTGTTCTCTATGTCTGTGAGTCTATTTCTGTTTTGTAGATAGGTTCATTTGTGCCATATATTAGATTCCAAATATATGTGTTAGCATACGGTATTTGTTTTTCTCTTTCTGACTTACTTCACTCTGTATTACAGACTCTGGGTCCATCCACCTCACTACAAATAACTCAGTCTCCCACATTATTTTCTAATAAAGCAGGGATTAATTCAGGTGGCGTGGCCTTGAACTTGGGCCACTTGAATTTGAGGCTCCAGGATACTGGCTACAGAGCTGAGGTCAGCGCTTTGAGTCTACGGGAGCTTGCAGGGCTGTGGGGAGGAGGGTGGAGCAGGAAGAGGGTGGGGAGAGAGAAAGCGGTTTTCCTGGTGCCACAGGTGAGGGCAGCGAGCTCCAGGGAGCAGAAGGTGAAACACACATGCTTGAGAAGAGTGTCCCTGGTTCACATGGCGGTGGAGGTAAGTGATAAACCTGGGTGCCCAGGTGAGCCTAGCAGTGGAGGGCTCTGAGTGCCAGGGCGGGAAGTCCACCTTTAAAAGCAAGTCACACCTGGAGGGTTTTGAGCTGCAGGAGGGACCTTTGAGAAAAGTAAGGTCACATATGGATTGCACCAGGGAGGGGGCATTCAGGGATCTGACGGCCACAGGCAGCCGCAAAGGTGTGGTGAGCTCTGTTAAGCAGGCGGGAAGCTGACAGCATCTTGTAGCTGCGCCTCCGGCAGGCGGGTCCCTGCAGGACTCTCTCCACGCCGGGGTCTGGAGGAGGCGGAGACACAGAGCCTCAGCCCTGAGTCCTCACCCTGAGGGTGTCAGCTCTCGGAGGTGCCAGGAGGGGCGAGCCCCCCAGGCGCGGCCCAGCCCGGCTGCCTGTCTTTCTCTGCTGTAAATTAACATGCCCGAGGCTAAGGTTGGTGTCTGCACTCTCTGCGAGCGGATGTCAGGAGTGGGTCCAAGGACGGTCTCCCCCCGCCCCTGGGAAGAGTTGCCATTCTGGGCTGTACACGGAGCACTGAGCGTCACGGGACAGAAGGGTCCTGGTCCCCAGGGAGAGAGAGTGAATGAGCGCGTTGAAGCTCCCGTGAACGAGGCTTCTGGGGGTCCGGGAATCAGACTCAGACTTCAGTCCCTGGCTGGTAAGTGGCGACATTGTCAGGGCCCCGCAGTTAGCGGCTTCCACCTTCCTTGAATGGCAAGCTCAGCGCGCGTATCTGTGTTCTAAAAGGACTGCACATCTCTTTATGCAGCTGCGAACACACAGTGGCTCAGGGTAATCGTTGTATCCCCCATCAATGACAAAACGAAAACAAGGATCTGTCTCCCAGAGTCCCAGTGGCGGTCTGTGCTCTGTTCTCCCTGCCCAGCCCTGAGGCCCTGCTTTCCGCGCCCCTTGCCCCCCCTCGCCCCCGGCCCTCCTGCCTTCTTGGCAGGGGCGACGGGAATGTGATCGCTCTTAAATGTTAATTTCCGCTTTTCTTGGCCGCTCTTGGCAAGCTGTCCCAGTGTCCTGTAGGGGCCTCGGCTGAGTTCTCGGCTATCGCTCTCCCAGCCCTGGGTAAAAGCCACCCCATCCGGACTTCAGGCAGCTCCTCTGCCGAGGACGTGGCCGTCTGTTGCGGGGCTTTGAGGCGGGCTGGGGCTCGTCCGGATGTCCCCTCTCCGTTGCCATGTCCACCTGTGTCTCTCCCCTCCACCAGCTCTCTCAGCAGCTTCTCCTAAACTGTGCCAGTAGTTTTCGAAGACAAAACGGCATCGCTGCTTCCATTTATGTCACCAGCAGCCAAAGTTTCTGGATCAGAAGGCTTCTGTGGCTTCCCGTAGCGCCCAGGGCCGAGGCTAGACCCTTGGCCGTCAGGTTCTGGCCCCCGCCCTCCAGCTTCTGCAGTGCCCAGCCCGCCGTGTCCTCCAGGCCGGCGTGCCCTGCTCTGCCTGGCCATCCCCCCGCCCACCCCGCCTAGGACCCAGGCGCACCTCACCTCCTCTGGGCAGCTGGCCCGGTTCTGCGGAGCCTCGCTGGCACAGCAGGCCTGGGGGCCTTGGGAGCAGGGCTGTGCAGTGAGGCCTCGAGATTGTGCCCATCTCGGCTTCTTTTAAAACCCCCCCAGACGCTCCCCACCCCCGCAGTGAGTGAGTGGGACTCGGTAATACTCCCGAGGGCGGTGGGGGGCAGGGCCGGGGCCTCTTCACTCCATCTCTCGAAGCGTGGTCAGGGTGAGCTGCCCCGGGAGAGCCCTGGCGTCCTTGGCCCCCACGCGCACCGCTGCTGGGGTTCCCGTGTCCTGAGCGGGAGCCTGTGGGCTGGGGGGCCTGGAGGACGGGGGGCAGGAAGGGTGGTCCCCTCGCTGGGCGTGCGTCTCAGTCCCGGGAGCGGGCTGGCCTGGGCGGGGGCCGTCAGATCCCGCGGCGGACCGCATCCCCTGGCCGAAACTGCCGCCGCCTCCCAGCTCCTTGCCCTGTGTCCGGCCCCGTCAGACCCAGAATCTCAGGTAGGAGTTGTCACGAATGTGACAGCCCACCCGTCACACACGGGCTGCGGGCTCGAAACCGTCATAAAGCTCTCCTCCCGCCCGCCCACCCACGAATCCCATTTTATCCTCTGCGTCGATTCCCGCCGGGAAACGAGGCTTCATCTTTGGGGTCCGAGGTATTTTCACGTTCTCTCGTCTCAGTACACAGCTCCACACGCGGCCACAGGCTGCCTGGTCGGGGCAGAGCCGTGACAGCCCGGTGACCAGGTCTCTGGTCCAGCTGCGACACAGCCCGAGCGGACAGAGCCATGCGGCCGCTGCGGCTGATGGGCGGGGGCCGGTGTCCCCGGCTGGAGGGTGGACTCGGGGTGGGGAGGAGCCACGCGAACTGCGGGGGGACCGGGAGACAAAGCCCGGCAGCACGTCCTGGCCACAGCTGCCTCTTGCCTCCAGCTGGAGGCCCAGCTCCGTGCACGGTTCTCTGCGGAGAGGAGCCCGGGGGCGGGAAAGGGAGTCCCAGCGCGTGGTCACATCCGTTGTAACCTCCCAGGGCAGGCATGGAAGTAATCTGGGATCCCACTCAACGGGGGAAACCATCCACGTGCTTCACCCCTTCCTTCAGATAACTGGCATGTTTGTGAGTGCTGATGCATGAGTCACAAATAGGTGTGAGTGTGTGTGTGTGTGTGGCGAGGGGGTGTTCAGGATGGACTGGAGAACTCCAGGATGGGAGGAACGGAGGTCTGGGCACAGGTTGGGCACGTTTTTAAGGGACGCATCACCCCCAGGCCCCCCTTTGCTCCCTCCCCAGAGAGGCAGCCGCTGCTGTCCTGCCTCCTGTGCATGTGTGTCTAGGCCCCCTGGCCCTGAGGATGACAGGGCCCTTGCTCTCCCCTTCTGCCCTCCTCACACACTGTATGAGTCAGCTAGGGCTGCTGTAACAAAATGCTGTAGGACGGGGGGCTTGCACGATGGAAATTTATATCCTCACATTTCTGGAGTTTGCGAAGCCCAGAACCAAGGTGCTGATTTGCATCTTGGGTGAGGGCCCGATTCCTGGCTTGCAGACGGCTGCCTTCTTGCTGTGTCCTCACCTGGCAGACAGCAGAACTCTCTGGTGCCGCCTCCTGTAAGAGCCCTGATTCCACCCACCTCATCCCTCCCCGCCCCCAGCAAAGACCTCTCCTCTAAATATAACCACATTGGGTGTTAGAACTTTAACAAATGAATTAGGAGGGGGACGCGTTCAGCCCATAACCCAGGTCTTCTCTCCGGGGTGTTCAGGTGCAGGAATGCGGCCATCTGTGGCCTCGGGATGACCTGGAATCCACCCTAGAGCCACTGCCAGTGGGTCACTCAGAGCCAGGACTGGGGCTGCTGATGCCTGCCTGTGTTGGCTGAGGCTGGGGGGCGTTCCCGTCGTCACGAGCGCTGCCCCTTGTTCTCAGCGCCTTGCCTGGGTTCTCTTTTTCTCCTTCATGCAAATCAAGTCAGAGCAGTGCTATTACTACCCCATGTTACAAAGAAAGAAATGAATCTTGTGTAGGCCATTTAACCCAGGGTCTTCCCCGGGAGCCATAGAGTGTGGGTGCAAACTCCGTCTGCTCGCTGCATGGTTACTGCACGCAGAGCCTGGGGCCGGGCTGTGTCATCCCCGCTGCAGAAGCTGCAGAGGGTGGCGCCGGGCCCCCAGGTCCCCTGCAGGAGTAGGGCCACTCACCTGTGTCAGAAGACGAATTTCCAGCTGCCTGTGGACAGCAGGCCAAGAACAAGGGACCTGAGGACAGGTTACATGAACCCAGCCATACTGGGGGAAATTCACCTGCCCTCGGGTAGCCCTCTGCTCCAAGTGCTGTGGCCCAGCTGTGGCCAGCTGGAGCGTTGTCTGCCCAGGTCCGCTCTGGGAGAGCATGTGAAATGCCCTGCTCTGAAATTGGCTCCTGTCAGGTCCTTTCCTGTCCGTCTGCTTGGAGCCAGTCACCTTGTTCGCCTCCAGAACCCGCCACATGCCTGGGTGCCCCTTTCCCATAGAAACCGAGGCCTTAGGAGAGAATCTGTGTTCTTTCCCACAGACATTTCCTTTGCTGGCTTGGTAACAGCACAGTGATCCAGTGAATATACCACGTTTTGTCTGCAGAAGTCACACAAGAATACCTTATATCCACAAGTGGC
The DNA here is from genome assembly GCF_002837175.3 of Physeter macrocephalus. Classification (NCBI taxonomy): domain Eukaryota; kingdom Metazoa; phylum Chordata; class Mammalia; order Artiodactyla; family Physeteridae; genus Physeter; species Physeter macrocephalus. Next base: position 20,207 of record NW_021145400.1, on the reverse strand, counting down.
CACGTGTGTCTTGTTTGTTTATTGGGGGTCCAGGGAGGATTTAGGGAGCGTGTGGGCAGGGAGCCGTCCCCTCAAACCCACTGCAGCGATGCCAAATGCTGCTTGCCCGGGGCTGGAATCACAGGGGTGGCTGTTCCTACGATGGGACCAGCCACTTGCTGGGCAGAAGGGGATCTAGTTCCCCTTCCCTGAACCCTGGAACTCACGGTGTGGACAGATGCTGTTTTGTTCTCCTCTTTGACTGTAATGAATGGGCCGGCCAGGTGCTCATGCAGATCTCACAAGCCTCATTGTGCCCCAGGAAGAGGGGGTGCAAACAGTAGGATAGGGAACACTGCCGGGGCTGCGTGCAGCAAGGGACCAGATGAGACGGGCATCGAGTGGGCATAGAATCCGGGGAGTGAGCCCTGCTCTGCTCCCTTGGGCCGGGAAAAGAGATGCGGCCTCTGGAAGAAAGGATTTCCGCTTGCCATCAGTTTACTCTTTGACCGTGTTTCACTTGCTCAAGGGAAATTCCTTTCTTCTTTCCCTGCTCACAGGAGGAAGCACACTGCAGAGCTGACGCCGTAGTGCAGCATGGTTGCCTGAGCCAGAAGCTTCAGCAATTGCTGGAATAACCGGAGGGGAAATATGAAACCTTAGTCGTTCACCCGGCAAGAGAGTTTCAAGATGGCAGCTCAGCGCATCCGAGCTGCCAACTCCAGCGGCCTCCCGCGGTGCAAGTCCGAGGGGACCTTGATTGACCTGAGTGAAGGGTTTTCAGAAACAAGCTTTAACGATGTCAAAGGTGAGCTCCTGGGAACAGCACTGGCTGGGGTTTGCAAGAGCTCTAAGACCCAAGGACTCCTCTGCTTACAGGCTGCCAAGTTCACGTTCAGATAATTAAATCTTAGCTCTCTAAACTTCATCGTGTTATGAATTCAGCCCTGGAACAATGTCCACTTGTTTTGTTTTGATGGGTTGGGAGGTGGTTTTGAATTTTCCTCTTTGTAATGAAACTTCTTCTTAATGCAGAATATGTTTCTCTTTTCATGAGTGCTGGTGACATTAAGGTAAGAGCTTGCTGGTGTACAAAAGTAGGGGGAAGGAGAGTGTACTAAGTTGATGAGGTCCTGAGAGCCACTGGAGAGTAAAAGGGGGGCCGGGGCCAGGGGTCAGCACGCTTTCTCTGCAGAACGTCAGAGAGTGAATACTTGAATCTGTGTAGGCCGTACGGCCTCTGTCACAGCTATTTAACTCCGAGATTGTAACGAGAAAGCAGTCACGGAAGAGAGGAAACAAATGGGCATGGCTGTGTTCCAGCAGAACTTTATAGACACGGCCGGCTGAATTTGGCCCGGGGGCCAGAGTTTGCCAACCCCTGGTTTAGAGGTGGCCCCGGGGTTTCCCTAACAGCCTGGGCTGGTGAGAAAGCGTATCTTTTGGACACCGAGGGGGTTGTCAGTGGGTCATTCTCCTTCTAGAGTCCGTCCTGCCCTCACTGGCCGTGGTCGGTGTCTCCCGTGGGCTTCCTGGCACCTTGTGCTTCCTTGTCCTCGCATCACCATCACCACCGTCAGTTGACTTTCCCACCACGTTTACCGAATTCTGTTGAAACGATCCACTGCGCTGCTCACAGCTCAACAGCAAGAGCTTTCGCTTTACCTTTGGATCATTAACCCCCGGCACAGAATCGGTGCTAAATAAATATTTCTGGAACTGATCTGCTACCTCCCAGAGGAAATCATGATGCACGACCCCGATGTACTAAAATCATAACGTGCCTGTTTCTGCCTTTCTTCTTGTCTCTTCCAGTTATCCTCAACTTCCTCTTCTTCCTGTCCGTCCTTTGCGCTTGTGGCCCTGAGCATTGCTTGAAATGTTCTTTTTTTTTTTTTTCTGCGGTACGCGGGCCTCTCACCGCTGTGGCCTCTCCCGTTGCGGAGCACAGGCTCCGGACGCGCAGGCTCAGCGGCCACGGCTCACGGGCCCAGCCGCCCCGCGGCACGTGGGATCCTCCCGGACCGG
>NW_021145400.1:0-18041 GCF_002837175.3 Physeter macrocephalus | reverse complement strand
GGCTCACGGGCCCAGCCGCTCCGCGGCACGTGGGATCCTCCCGGACCGGGGCGCGAACCCGGTTCCCCTGCATCGGCAGGCGGACGCGCAACCACTGCGCCACCAGGGAAGCCCTTGAAATGTTCTTTTAAAGAAAAGACTAGCAAGGGAATCATGAGGCTTTATTAATAAGAGCAGCGGACCTATTGTGTGTTGCTATAAATAATCACGCCGTTTGTTTTTCGTAGTCTGGTAATGGGCATTGTTTTCTTACTTTGTAGCCCAGCTAGTCATGGTTGAAGCGGGAAACTGGGAGCTCAAGTCGTGCAGTTTGGGCTGGGATTTTGGTTTTTGGGGGGGTTTTTTTGGGGTTCTCCACGGCACGTGGGATCTTCCCGGACCGGGGCACGAACCCGCGTCCCCTGCATCGGCAGGCGGACTCTCAACCACTGCGCCACCAGGGAAGCCCTGGGCTGGGATTTTGAAACGAGGGGCAGAGAGCTGAATTTTAAAAGACGATGATGATGCTGATCTGGGAGGAGCTGTTATTCCTAAAAGAACACTGCAGCTGGGGGAGGAAGGCAGGCGAGGCAGCTGGGGATGTGAGGAGGGGCTGGTTAGCTTGGGGGGGTGGCGGGGGAGAGACCCCCTGACTCCACTCCCGAGGGGCAGCCTGTGGCCCAGGCAGCATTCGGCCCAACTGCTCCCCACCCATGCCGATGGTAAAACCGGCTTCAAGGTGGGAATCTATTCCAGCCAGAATATCTGCTGCAGAATCTTCTGCCCTAATGAATGTGTTTCCTGCATAAGAACCGAGGCAGAGGGTAGGAAATGTATTATTCAGTGAACTGAACCTCCTGACACCCAGGGATATTTTTCTTGTATTAAAATCAAGGTACCTGGGAATCTGGCAACGCTCTCCAGAATTCATTAAGATGGAACTCGATATGGAGTTTCCTGCATTTGATTGGATGGAAGCCCCAGCCTTGTGTACACCCCAGGTGTCTGTGGCCCTTGTCTGATAAGCAGAGGGCTGGGTCTTGGAAGGGAGCTCACACCGTGCTCCACTTCCACGGGGGCCCAACAGGAAGGGGTGCCCTCTCCCATCAGACAAGCCTCATCCTTGAGTGAAATATCTGTTATTGCTCCTCTCCTAAGGAGAGTGCTTGGGATTTTGAGTAAAACCATTTTTATTCTCCGGTCTGGTAAGAAGACTAAAGTGATCATTTGCACTGATACGTCTTCTCAGGTTATGTACACAGCCTGCCTAATAACTTTGGTTTTTAATTTTAAAAATATTACTGTAAGGGGGCTTCCCTGGTGGCGCAGTGGTTGAGAGTCTGCCTGCCGATGCAGGGGACACGGGTTCGTGCCCCGGTCCGGGAAGATCCCACATGCCGCGGAGCGGCTGGGCCCGTGAGCCGTGGCCGCTGAGCCTGCGCGTCCGGAGCCTGTGCTCCGCAACGGGAGAGGCCGCAACAGTGAGAGGCCCGCGTGCCGCAAAAAAAAAAAAAAAAAAAAAAATTACTGTAAGGGAATTATTCTGGAGGAACATAATAGGGATATAACTTTTGAGGAATTCTAACAAGATTTTAGTAGCTGGCCAACTTTCTTTGATTTTCATTTGGTTTTAATTTTTATGTGACATTTTCATTAGATGTGTCAAGGAAACTGGAGCCTGTGACTGGAAAACAAAGTGGGAGGGAAAATCTTATATTATCCCCTGACCCCAGCTGACCCGTCTGCCTTCTTCCACCTCCCCTCGAAGCCATTATCTTTGACTTGGCTGTTTTTATTCACTGCCCCCCTTCAGTGTTAAGTGCTTGCTCTGTGGTGTGATTTTATAGCAGAAGGGCACAGCCCAGGGGGATTCTAACTTAGCCTTTGGATAACACCTTGTCCCAATAACATGGATATGGCGTCTCTGTTGTAAGCTTACAGGATGAGCATTCATTCCATGGATGTTTATTGGGCACCTGCTTTGTGACACAGGCCCTGTTCCAAGGACACCACTGTGAGCGAAACATAGCCTAGCAGAGCTTACACCCTAGTGGGGCAACGGAGCCCTCCCCGATGAAACCAACATAAATATTTACGGTACATTTTATATTGGTTAATGATAAATGCTATGGAGAAAAATTAAGTTAGGAGGGGGCCGGAGATGTCTATTTAAACGTAACATTTTGTGAGTCTTTACCTTGTACTAAGCATCATTGTGCTAATCACTTCATCACCATCATCTGGCTTAATCCTCGCCAGAGCCCATCCAGGAAAGGTGGTTCATCCATCGTGAAGAATGTCAGGCCCCAGAGATCACACCGCTGCTAAGGGTGTAGATTCAAATCCCAGGTCTGGCAATCCCAGTACCAGCTTCTCCCCGACACCCCAGACAGGGTGGTAGGTGACAGCCTTCGAGTCCCAGGTCCACACCCTGCTAATAAGCATATCTCTGTAATTTAGTTAGTGTAAATAAATAGAAGTTTCCTACTTTATTGCCTTAGACTTTGCTGGGGACATGCAGTTTAATTTTCATTATTTCCTTTTATTTATTTTTTTTTTAAGTTTTTTTTTTTAATGTGGACCTTTTTTATTTTTTTAAGTCTTTATTGAATTTGTTACAATATTGCTTCTGTTTTATGTTTTGGGCTTTTTGTGGCGGGGGGGGGATCTTAGCTCCCCCACCAGGGATCAAACCCACAACCCCTGCATTAGAAGGCGAAGTCTTAACCACTGGACCGCCAGGGAAGTCCCCTCACTATTTCCTTTTAAAGGAAAGGGAAACTGGCAAATGATATTTTTTTGGTGGGGGGAGGGCCAATTTGGTAGAATAGGATGTCTGTTGACTTAATCATATATTAGATAAGATGTAGGTGGAGTTCCACTAAAAATGTAGTCCTTTCTTTGCTTGTTTACATAAGCAACTAAGAAAAGTTTACTTTCATTTGTTTGTCACGGGAAGGCAGCAAACTCCGTAAAACAAGGGACAGTTGGGATGGGGGCGTTGGAGAGAAATATATGGGCTTATTTCCATCAGAAGTTTCTTCATCCTCTGAGTATATGTACTTTGTTATGTATGGGAGGGAGAGAAAAACACTTAGGTTTCTAATTATCTGTTATTTTTCAAAACACACCCTACTTGTTTAGATGACTTTTTTTTTTTTTTTTTTTTTTTTTTTGCTGTTCCGATTGCTGTCTACCTTGGTAACACGCAGTTGAACGCCAAGAACCATAAATTAGCTTGAGTCACTGTTTAAAGTGTTGGGATTTTTCAGATTGCTTAGAGAGTTGTTCAAAAAGAATGTGAATTACCACCAGACCTAAACCTTTGATTTTCAAGGGATGACAGAGAGACCATTTCCATGTTGTTCTGAATGATCGTTTAAAAGAGGTTGAAAGAGACCAACCTGAAAAATCTTATTTCATATAAACAGTTTGATGAAGAATGGGTTCAACTTGGAAACTAGGAGACGGGCCTGATAGTCAAGGGAACCGTCCCCTTGGTTTATGTAGTTTATGCTGAAGGCAGGACATGGAATCAGCTCTTAGACACGGAGAGATTCTGGTGCGGGTCTTTCCCGGTCCCTGCTTACATGCAGTGGGTCACTTACCTCAGCGTCACTGTGTTTTCTCAGTAAATCACATTCAGCTTCTCTTTCGACCTAGCAGCAGTCCCGGTAAGTTAGTAACATAAAGAAAAGTTGGGTCAGAATGAGATGTTTGAAACCTGGGACATATTGATAATTGCATTGTGCTGATTGATGTTTCTGTGGGTGGTGGAGAGACTCTCAGTGGCCTTCCCACCTGACTCAGATTGCGCGTTGGGATATGTGACAGGATCTGGGGCGACCGCGCTCGATTTCGGCTGTCGGCCAGGTGAATCGCCCACCAGATTTTGCTTTGGTTTGTTTCTCTCGGTTGCTTGCCGGACTCGTCGTCTCCCTGTCGGGGGTGATGGTTTTCCAGACCGCTCTTCTCCCCGGTTTTGACGATGCCCCGAGGGCCCGCCCTCACCTCCTGTTCTTTGTGTTTTACGCAGTGCCTTCTCCCAGTGCCTTGCTGGTAGACAATCCCACGCCCTTTGGAAATGCAAAGGAAGTGATTGCAATCAAGGACTACTGCCCAACCAACTTCACCACCCTCAAGTTCTCCAAGGGCGACCACCTCTACGTCCTGGATACGTCGGGCGGGGAGTGGTGGTACGCACACAACACCACGGAGATGGGCTACATCCCTTCCTCTTACGTGCAGCCCTTGAACTACCGGAACTCCACCTTAAGTGACAGCGGGATGATCGACAATCTTCCAGACAGCCCGGACGAAGTAGCCAAGGAGTTAGATCTGCTCGGAGGATGGACAGACGACAGGAGGGCGTCGAGCAAAACCTACAGCAATAATCCTTTCTGGAACGGCGTCCAAACAAACCCGTTTCTCAGTGGGAACGTGCCAGCAATGCCCAGCGTGGACCTACCGACCCCCAGAAGCGCCGTGGACTTGCTGCTCTTCGATACGGGCACGTCCTCGTTCACCGAGTCCAGCCCAGCCACGACCAACAGTGCCGGCAACATCTTCAGCGAGCTGCCGGCCACCAGCCGCCTTCACGCGGAGCCCACGGTCAGGCGGGACAACCCTTTCTTCCGGAGCAAGCGCTCCTACAGCCTCTCGGAGCTCTCCGTCCTCCAAGCCAAGTCCGACACTCCCGCATCCTCGGGGTTTTTCACGGGCTTGAAGTCGCCGGCCCCCGAGCAGTTCCAGAGCCGGGAGGACTTCCGGGCTGCCTGGCTGAGCCACCGGAAGCTGGCCCGGTCTTGCCACGACCTGGACTTGCTGGGCCAGAGTCCCGGGTGGGGCCAGACCCAGGCGGTGGAGACGAACATCGTGTGTAAGCTGGAGAGTTCGGGGGGCGCCGTGCAGCTTCCCGACACCAACGTCAGCATCCACGTGCCCGAAGGCCACGTGGCTCCAGGGGAGACGCAGCAGATCTCCATGAAGGCTCTGCTGGACCCCCCGCTGGAGCTCAACAGTGACAGGTGCAGCTGCATCAGCCCGGTGCTGGAGGTGAAGCTGAGCAACCTGGAGGTGAAAACCCACATCTTCTTGGAGATGAAGGTTTCAGCTGAGGTGAAAAGTGACATTTTCAGCAAAAGCACGGTGGGCCTCCAGTGCCTGAGGAGCGACTCTAAGGAGGGGCCCTATGTCCCCATCCCACTCACCCACAGCTATGGGGACACGGTCCAGGTCCAGCTGGACAACCTGGAGCCCTGTATGTACCTGGCCATTGTTGCCCACGGCCCCAGCATCCTCTACCCTTCCACGGTCTGGGACTTCATCAATAAAAAAGTCACCGTGGGTCTCTATGGCCCCAAACACATCCACCCGTCCTTCAAGACGGTGGTGACCATTTTCGGGCACGACTGTGCCCCCAAGACCCTACTGGTCAGCGAGGTCACCCGCCAGGCCCCTAGCCCGGCCCCGGTGGCACTGCAGCTCTGGGGCAAGCACCAGTTCGTCTTGTCCAGGCCCCAGGACCTCCGAGTCTGCATGTTCTCCAACATGACCAACTACGAGGTCAAAGCCAGCGAGCAGGCCAAGGCCGTGAGAGGCTTCCAGGTGAAGCTGGGCAAGGTGAGCCGCCTCATCTTCTCCATCAGCTGCCACGACGCCAGCGAGCTCTCCGACTTCACCTTGCGGGTCCAGGTGAAAGACGGCCGGGAGGCCATCCTGACCCAGTTTTGCGTCCAGACCCCACAGCCACCCCCGAAAAGCGCCATCAAGCCATCCGGGCAGAGACGGTTCCTCAAGAAGAACGAGGTCGGAAAGATCATCCTGTCCCCGTTTGCTGCCACCGCCAAGTACCCGACGTTTCAGGACCGCCCCGTGTCCAGCCTCAAATTCGGCAAGCTGCTCAAGACGGTGGTGCGACAGAGCAAGAACCACTACCTGCTGGAGTACAAGAAGGGGGACGCCATCGCCCTGCTCAGCGAGGAGAAGATCCGGCTGAAGGGGCAGCTGTGGACCAAGGAGTGGTACGTCGGCTACCACCAGGGCAGGGTCGGCCTCGTGCACGCCAAGAACGTGCTGGTGGTGGGCGAGGCGCGGCCCAGCCTCCTCTCCGGGCCCGAGCTGAGCACGTCGGTGCTGCTGGAACAGATCCTGCGCCCGTGCAAGTTCCTCACCTACATCTACGCCTCCGTCCGCACGCTGCTCATGGAGAACATCAGCAGCTGGCGCTCCTTCGCCGACGCCCTGGGCTACGGGAACCTGCCGCTCACCTTCTTCTGCCGGGCCGAGCTGGACAGCGAACCCGAGCGGGTGGCGTCCGTCCTGGAGAAGCTGAAGGAGGACTGCAACAGCACGGAGAACAAAGACCGGAAGTCCTTCCAGAAGGAGCTCATGATGGTAAGTGCCCGGTGCGGCTTGGATTCGTGGAGGACGGGGCTCTCGGTCCAGCCTCAGCCTTTCCCTTGCGCGTGTGGGAACGGGTGTGGTGTCGGGAGTCAGTGGGCCGGTGTGTCTGGGCCCCCGTTCTGCTCCCTGAAACTCACACACACCTGGGGATAGGCATTGCCGTGGGACCGGTGGGGGCCCCCGAACAGCTCGGAGCCCCCGCGGTGAGGGTCGTTCAGGTCTCTTCCTGCTGAGTTTGTGAGCTCCTCTGGAGGTCCAGAAGGCATCTCTGCCTGCCCGGTCGGGTGCGCAAGGGGGCCCTGTGCTCCACCCGCCCCTGTTTAGGTCTCTTGGGACAAGATCCATCCTTTCCTCAGATTCCCAGCGGGATCTGTGACTCGAAAGTTTGATGAACCCCCGCCCCAAAGTCTGACTTTATCTCGTTGTGAGTTTTTCTCTCCAGGCCTCACCTGAAGGTTCTCCCCTCTCTCTGTGTCATTTCCTCTTCCTCCTCCTTGCGTGCGTTTGAGTTGGGGTGAGGGCGGCCTCTGTTTTGCCAGCCCAGCTGGGAACTTGGACCCTAAGAAGGAAAGAGGGGGGACTCCCACTGCCGGGCACAGCCGGCCCACAAGCCGGCTGGCAAGCTTTCTGGACCCGATCGCGGCCTCCACCAGGCTTGCGCTCTGCGCTGGTCGTGCCGCCCGCAGGTGGCCCCCTCCAACTGCCGGTTCGGCTGTGGAGGCCTTGGCGGAGTTACCTGGGAGAAGCCCGACGTCCTCTGGGCGTCGCTGGTCAAATCTGTGCCGGGCATGCTCTGTCGACTTCTTTCTATGGTACAAGCCGACTCGGGTCCCTTCCTGGTCCTCGTGACGTGGACACGCCGCTAGTTTTTGTTCCCACGGGAAACCCCCGGGACTCGGTCCTAGGCTTCGCTCTCGTGTTCCGCCGACCCCACACAGACCTCTTCGCCGCCTCACCTCATCTCCGTAAGGTGGGACTCCCAGCGCCCCTGAATTTCTGCCGCTTCAACTCCCCTCCCTCCCCCCAGCGCTTGCCATCCTGGGTGAATGCCTGTTGGAACGGCTGGGCCAGGCGTGGCTGCGTGAGGGAGGGTGCACGCGTGGACAGAGGTGTGCGGCTAAGGGTCATCGTTGCGTGCACGTCCTGGGCTGCCCCGTGGGGCCGGGCGGACAGAAGGGACGTGGTCCACGGTGGCATGGCCCCCGCTGCGGGCAGTACGCATTGCAGTCCGGCAAGGGATCGGGGCACGAAGAAAGACCCCTTGTCGGTGGCCCCAAGATACTAGCAAGTGTCAGATGCGTGGAGCAAGATGAGAACCCGACATTGCCCGGAGGAGGGAGACGGGAACCGGAGGTGGCATCCAGGGGGCGTCCATCGCTGATGGGTCGCCGATGGCAGCTTCAGTTGGGGGCGGGGGACGGAAGCCGGCTGTCATGGCGACGGGGAGGGGTGAGGCGGGGGTGGGGATGGGCAGAGAGGAAGCTCCCCCTGCGCTGGATGGGGCTCCTGCACAGCTGGGACCCAGGACCCTCCCCTCAGGGGCTTGCCTCGCCGGCCCACCTGTGAGATCAATTCCCGGAGCTTGCTTCCAGCCCGAGCTGCCCGGTGCCCTCGTGGATGGACCTCGCACGGTGGGCAGGGGTGAGCGTCCAGCCGGGATCCTCCGTCGACGGTGGACTGATGTGCTTTCATGGAACATAAAGGGTATTGACCGTTCCTTCGTCACGGCTAGAAAATGCCCACCTGGAACCGGCAGAGGCGCAGGATGCATCGACCTGAGCGGCCTCCTCCCGCCCTGGACAGAGGTGGCTCTCACTTCCATTTCCTCCTCATTTCTTTTCATCTTTTTTTATTCAACTTGGAGAACTTTCTCTGAGAGCAGTTTTTTCAGGTGGCTTCCTTGGGTTAGTGTGTGCGAGGATGGGGGTCTGTGTGCGTCCAAGACCCTCTCCCTGCCCCCCGCCCCCCAGGCCCACAGCCACCAGGACTCCCAGAGAGGAGGAAATGAACCTTGACCTTGGCAGGAACGTGGCCCTGAGACAAGTTAGATTTGCGGTACACGAGTGAAACTGGTTTTGCAGCATTTCCCCCGGCTTCTCTCCTATCTCTTCATCTCGTGGGCTGGCGGATTTGAATGGTTGGCCAGACTTCTAGAAACCACAGGCTGATTTATCCCAGTGTGTCTCAGGAGTCACTGGAAACCAGGTGTTTTATTTCCAGGGACGTAACAAACCACTGAGCAGTCAGGCTTCCTGCGGCCTCAGCCACTGATCTAACCCGCCCCCGCTCCAGCCCTGTCGCAGCCCGACCACCTCTTCCCACCCCTCTCATTTTGAAGGTGGTTTTCTGTGTAGTATGGCTCCTTGGTTTGGAAGCAGTGATTGAACGAATTAGAAGTGGTGAAGGTTTTGGATGGTACATTTGCGGGGAGATGGGAAGGAAAAAGGAATCAAGGACTGAGTTGTCCATCCCTCCACTTCCCTCAGCACGAGGTCCAGCCCCTTCCTGCGCCCCACAGGCCCTGTAAGACCCAGCCCCGCCTGTCACAGCCCGGGGGCCCCTACCTGCCCTTGCACACCGGCCACTCTGGCCTTTTGTCTGTTTCTAGGACGCACCCAGCTGCCCTGCCCCAGGCCTTTGCACATGCAGTTCCCTGTGCCTGGAATTCTCTTCCCCCAGTTTCACGTCGTGGCTTTTTATCATCCTTCAGATTCCAGCTCAAGTGTCCTCTTGTCAGACCTTTCCTGCAACCCTGGATAAAGCAACCTTGTGTCTCTGGGTCACTGACCCTCTGTGTTACTGTATCGTTGTCTTCACAGTGCTTTCTCGAATCTGAACTGGTCTTGTTTACTTGTATTCATGGTTCTTGTCGTTACCCTAACTGGATATGAACTCCACGAGGGAAGGGACGCTGGCACATAGGAAACAACCAGATAGTTAATGAGTGAATGAAGGAATGAATGGATGGATGCAGGCTACGAATCTGATCTGGACGCAGTCTCGTGAGGTCAGACGTGTTTCCGTTCTCTGGTTCCGTCCCCTCTTTCTGTTGTTTTAGTGCATGTTTTCAGTCTCAGAGCTGGTCCAGAGGCATCTTATGTAACCGTACGACCTCCCGCTGTGCCTCTGCCGCCCTGCTCACCAGCATGGTGTGACCACCGTGGAGAATGCCCCTCTGTCCCGGTCCGCCCAGCTCTCCAGTAGCAGCCATGCATGTCTGTGACAGAGGATGGCCGTCCAACGCCGATGATGCCCCCCCCCCGACTATAATGAAAATGGGGGGAGGCATGATGCTGGGCTGACCCCAAAGAGAGTGACCAGGGTGGACAGAGCTCCCAGAGTCCCCAGGCATTAGAGGGCATTGAATGAAGCCCTGGGGATCTCTTAGCTGGGGGGACTTGTGGGTTGGAATGGGCACCACCTATTTGAAGAGCTTTTGAAGCCAAATTCTGTTGTCAAAAACAGGCCAGCGAGAACTGGTGGCGGGTATATGGCTGCAGCTTCTAACGGAGCTCGGAAGAGCCATCACGGCCAGCCAGGGGCAGGTGTTTGCGCTCCGTACTCGTTCAGCGTTTCCTGGGTGCCTGCTGTGTGCTTAGAGGGGATGCTGCGTGCGGGGCCTTTCCCTGAGGGAGATGCCGAGCGAACAGCCACAGGAGTGCAAGGCAGACTCGTAATGGGCCCCGAAGAAAAGATCCCCTTGGCGTGGGTGGACCAGGGAAAGGCAGACATCCCCCCTGACTCAGGGGGGCGCTGTTGGGTTGGAAGTACAGTATGGGCAAGGGCCAGGGTGCAGAGGAACGGGATGGGGTAGAACCAGAGGCTGGGAGAGGCCGGAGGCTGGGTTGAATCAAGATGTTGATACATGGCGGGGTGGGAGGGAGGCACGCAGCCACCTGCTCTGGATAATGCATTGGGGAGGGGGTGTGAAGGGGAGACAGGTGGATCCAGGTGTGTCCCCGCTCCTTGGGGATCCAGGTGTGTCCCCGCTCCTTGGGGATCCAGGTGTGTCCCCGCTCCTTGGGGATCCAGGTGTGTCCCCGCTCCTTGGGGATCCAGGTGTGTCCCCGCTCCTTGGGGATCCAGGTGTGTCCCCGCTCCTTGGGGATCCAGGTGTGTCCCCGCTCCTTGGGGATCCAGGTGTGTCCCCGCTCCTTGGGGATCCAGGTGTGTCCCCGCTCCTTGGGGATCCAGGTGTGTCCCCGCTCCTTGGGGATCCAGGTGTGTCCCCGCTCCTTGGGGATCCAGGTGTGTCCCCGCTCCTTGGGGATCCAGGTGTGTCCCCGCTCCTTGGGGATCCAGGTGTGTCCCCGCTCCTTGGGGATCCAGGTGTGTCCCCGCTCCTTGGGGATCCAGGTGTGTCCCCGCTCCTTGGGGATCCAGGTGTGTCCCCGCTCCTTGGGGATCCAGGTGTGTCCCCGCTCCTTGGGGATCCAGGTGTGTCCCCGCTCCTTGGGGATCCAGGTGTGTCCCCGCTCCTTGGGGATCCAGGTGTGTCCCCGCTCCTTGGGGATCCAGGTGTGTCCCCGCTCCTTGGGGATCCAGGTGTGTCCCCGCTCCTTGGGGATCCAGGTGTGTCCCCGCTCCTTGGGGATCCAGGTGTGTCCCCGCTCCTTGGGGATCCAGGTGTGTCCCCGCTCCTTGGGGATCCAGGTGTGTCCCCGCTCCTTGGGGATCCAGGTGTGTCCCCGCTCCTTGGGGATCCAGGTGTGTCCCCGCTCCTTGGGGATCCAGGTGTGTCCCCGCTCCTTGGGGATCCAGGTGTGTCCCCGCTCCTTGGGGATCCAGGTGTGTCCCCGCTCCTTGGGGATCCAGGTGTGTCCCCGCTCCTTGGGGATCCAGGTGTGTCCCCGCTCCTTGGGGATCCAGGTGTGTCCCCGCTCCTTGGGGATCCCGGTGTGTCCCCGCTCCTTGGGGATCCAGGTGTGTCCCCGCTCCTTGGGGATCCAGGTGTGTCCCCGCTCCTTGGGGATCCAGGTGTGTCCCTGCTCCTTGGGGATCCAGGTGTGTCCGTGCTCCTTGGGGATCCAGTGTGTCCGTGCTCCTTGGGGATCCAGGTGTGTCCCCGCTCCTTGGGGATCCAGGTGTGTCCCCGCTCCTTGGGGATCCAGGTGTGTCCCTGCTCCTTGGGGATCCAGTGTGTCCTGCTCCTTGGGGATCTACCCAGGTGTGTTGCTCCTTGCTGCCTTCTAGTCTCAGAGACACTCGGGTGACAGCTAGTCTCCCCCTCCCACCCCCACACCCTCTGAGTGTCATACTTTCAGAATACCAGGACACCTGGCAGTGGAGGATCTAATTTTCACACACATCCCTGGATTCTCCTCTTGTTAAGGCAATGAGTGGGCGGGTCATTTTTAGCAGAGGTCAGAGATGAAAAGTACAGGTCAAACGGAAGTGCTGTGAGGCGGGGAGCCCCTCACACGCTTGTGCCTGGATCCCTTGGCTTCGTACCCCCCTCTGCCTTCAGACCTGGCCGACCTTAGCAAGAGGGCGCCCTGTGCAGTAGCCCTGGTTTTGTTTCCATCGTGCCCTGGCGGCTGGGGATAGGATGGCCGATGGCCCTGGGTCTGCGTTGCGGTGTGGCCGAGAGGGGCAGTTCCCAGGCCATGTGCACATCGGTGCTGACCGTCAGAGCCTCTGGGGTCCTGGGGTCTGCCCGCCGCCGTGGCTCACCCCAGGTTTTGCTTTTTTCCAGAATGAAGATAATCCTCATTGACGTTTCTATTGGTAAGAACAGCAGATGCTGCTTTTTGCGTTGCTGTTTGCCAGTCCTGAGGGACAGCAGGAGAAGGGCCCCGGCCCGTCTCCCAGAGGCAGCCCGTGTGAGCGGCCTGCGGTGTAGACACTGTGCACATTCCTCAGTCCCCTGAGTGTGCCCTGCGCCGTCCGTATTCTGCGTTCTGTACACGCCTGCCTGGAGAGCATGTACAGGCGGCTCTGTGTCTGCGTGGGGCCTGCGGGCCCCCCAGCTGGGCAGGTGCTCTGGTCCTCGGTCTCCGGTAGGGCAGCGGTGCCTGGTCTCACCATTACCCAAGCTGCTCCGAGCCAGGTCCCGGCCCCGTGGCTCTGCACGCTTGTCCCTGTTCGTTCCCTGACGTTCTGCGAGCTGTAGGAGCCCTCCGGAGACAGGAGGAGCCAGCGCTGGCGCGTGGCAGGGGGTGTCACTTCGGGGCGTGCAAGGCCTGAGAATGACAGGGGATGCTTTACCAGCCCTGCTGGTGTCAAGAGCTATCACTGCAGCGACCAGACTGAATAGCCCTGCTGGTGTGTATACACTCTCCTCACCTCTCTGAGCCTTGGGTTTCGATGTCAGTTTTCCTTTTGTTTCATGAAGGCAAGAAACGACAGAGTACGTTCCTCTGTTTTTAGGGCATTAATGTTGCTTCTGATACACTTTGTGGGGTTGGGGAAGGGTTTTCGGAGTGTGGTCGAAAGCCCAAGCAGAAGACATTGCTATGTGTTTGTACCAGGACTTAATGACAACACTCAGCACTGAGTAGAGAGAAGGGTTTGGCTCGTGCTGTAGAACTGCGTGGATTTGGGTGGTGGCCATCTCGTGTGTGTGTGTGTGTGTGTGTGTGTGTGTGTGTGTGTGTGTGTGTGTGTGTGTGTGTGGTTTTCGGAGTGTGGTCGAAAGCCCAAGCAGAAGACATTGCTATGTGTTTGTACCAGGACTTAATGACAACACTCAGCACTGAGTAGAGAGAAGGGTTTGGCTCGTGCTGTAGAACTGCGTGGATTTGGGTGGTGGCCATCTCGTGTGTGTGTGTGTGTGTGTGTGTGTGTGTGTGTGTGTGTCAGACAGAATCCTGAGGAACCCAGCTCTCGGAGAACTGGAAGTATTTTCGTTCAACAACACGCTTTCAGTGTGAGAGATTATTCCCGACTTCGGGCGTTACGAGAGGCACAGTGTCTGTCTTCCTGGCTGGGAGGGAGGGAGGGAGGGAGGAAGGAAGGAAGGATGCTCTGGGCTCTCGGAGAAGTTTTTCTGAAAAAGGGAAAGTTACTGTAGGATATAAGTCAAGGTGGGTGGTTGCTTTAGGAGTGAGGTGTGGGGGTGAAATCAACGCGGAGAACCTTGAAAACTAATGGAAATAAAGGGGGATGTTGAGATCGGGGAGAGCTAGGGCTGGAGAGGATGGGGTGGAGGGATTCTCTGAATCAGGAGCAAAATCTCTTTTTCCCCCAGAAGAGGACACAGTTAACTACGTGCTGTGCACTTACGGCGGTTCCTGGGAACTTCCTGCCAGGTGGTCCCAAAGCCCAAGGCTGCTAATACAGGGAGGAGCAGGGTTGCCATGGTGACTGCCCTTCTGGTGTTTTAACACCTCAGGAATGGGAGCATGACTCTGGGGTGGACGTACAGCAAAGTGATGTTTTGTTGTATTTTCATAAGAATGTCTCTTCAGACAGGGATTGGACACACTGGCCCGCGGGCCACCTGCTTCTGTAAATGAAATTTTACTGGAACGCAGCCCTGCCCACCCGTTCAAGTGTTGTCGTGCTGTTCTCACACCCCACTGGCAGAGTCGAGTGGCTGAGGCAGAGACGCCATGCCCGCAAAGCCAAAAATAGGTCCTGTCTTGCCCTTGGAGCAGACGTGGCCACCCTGACTTAAGTCATGGGTCACTCCAGCTCGTGGGAGTCCAGCTGGAACCAGCCTTGTGCTTTATTTCTGGTATCACCTGTGTATACTGGTGTGCGTGCAGAAATTAAAGAGGATGCTACAGGAAAAAGGTTCCAGCGCCATATCCCTGCCACTGAGAAACTTTCTATTGCTGAGACTTGGTGGGCACCCAAAATGTGCCGTGCAGAAAAAATAAATGCATGAACTACCCCTTGGCGGTGGTGTGGGCAGCGCTCTGAGCCAGAGAGAGGGTTTGAGTTTCTCAGGACCTTTGTGCCTGCACCCAGTGCCCTGGGAGAGAGCAGCTTTGATCGCCCCCGCCAGGGATACCCGAATCAGAAGCAGGTGACTCTAAAGGGTTCTGTTACCTGGAAAACAAGGCCACCTGCGGAGCCTGGTAACTGAGCACACAGACACTGCTGGGACACTGTGAGGCCTGGGTGGGACCATTGTCACGGGAGGTTGGCCGGCCGCCTTCTCAGGACACCAGGCGTGGCTGGAGGGCACCCTGCCTCTCCTGTGTGTCT
Source organism: Physeter macrocephalus (assembly GCF_002837175.3). Taxonomy (NCBI): domain Eukaryota; kingdom Metazoa; phylum Chordata; class Mammalia; order Artiodactyla; family Physeteridae; genus Physeter; species Physeter macrocephalus. The sequence goes on along the minus strand of NW_021145400.1, from coordinate 3,503 downwards.
GGGCTGAAACCGCACCACGCCAAAAGAATTGTTTTTTACCTTTTTTTTTTTAAATTTATTTTATTTAAGTAGAGTTGAATTACATTGTTGTGTTAATTTCTGCTGTACAGCAAAAGGGCTCGGTTATGCATATATATACATTGTTTTTCATATTCTTTTCTATTATGGTTTATCACAGGATATTGAATATAGTTCCCTGTGCTATAAGTAGGACCTTGTTGTCATTTTTTTTTGCGGTACGCGGGCCTCTCGCCGCTGTGGCCTCTCCCGTTGCGGAGCACAGGCTCCGGACGCGCAGGCTCAGCGGCCACGGCTCACGGGCCCCGCCGCTCCGCGGCACGTGGGATCTTCCCGGACCGGGGCACGAACCCGCGTCCCCCGCATCGGCAGGCGGACCCTCAACCACTGCGCCGCCGGGGAAGCCCCTTGTTGTCGTTTTTTATTCAAGCCAAAGAATTTAAATCCAGAATTCTACCAGTTTATCCCGTCTTCCCCATACCATAAACACATCCCTGTATACTCTTCACATCTTCTGCAGCACAAATCTAGTAAACATTTAAGTTTTTTCAAACAATTTCACTTGAAGATACCAAAGTCCAGAGACCGTTTTCTGAAGTCTGTAAATCGTTGAGATGAAGCTTTGTGCTCAGTGCCTGATGTCACGTGGTGCCCACACAGTTGGAAAGGCCACTGGCCTGAGCACTGGGAAATCTGGACCTGCCTCCACTTCTGCGCCCTCGAGCTGTGGGGCCCTGGACAAGCCACCCAGCATCTATGGAGTCTATAAAACAGACACCGTGCAACCCACACGGTGGGTAGCAGCTGGGGACAGGCTGCCTGGAGGCCAGACCGGCTCCAACACTCACCAGGTATGGGAGCCCCTCCCTTTCCCTCCGATTTTACCTGCAAATTGGGGGTGAGCTTGGCTTCCCTTCAGGGGGCTTCTGAGAGGTAGATGCGCCCTGCACCCGGCTCACTGGCAATACTCAGTGAAGGTAGTTTATTTAAAATCAAAAACAAAAATCCGAAAAGGACCACGTGGTCCTCAAGCTCCCTTCTGCCTTCCCACCTTCATAGCCCCCTCGGACCCAGGACGGCCTCACATTGATCTTATGTTTTAAAGGCAAAGATTGAGATGCTGGGGCATCAGCCTCTGCATTCAGGGACTCCCCCAAAAGTCACCATTTCTTCATTTGTTAAGTTCCCCCCAAATAAACATAAAACGTAGGTGAGAATACTCACAAATAGCTGCGTTCTTTCAAGTAGCAGCCCCGCAGATTGATCCTGCACGGATGCCAGGCCGCCTGCGTCTTCACGAAATGTTTGAAGGGAGCGCGTCAGCGGCGTGTTTGGCTCAGCTGGGGAGGGGCTGGCTGGTTGGTCAGTTGCTGTTTTCAACACTTTCTCTTTGGAGGCTTGAAGTGACGTCAGGTGCTTGGACAGAGCGTAGAGGAACAGAAAGAAGGCCGGGCCCGGTGACTGGTAGCAGCATCTCTTTGGTTGCATCCTCGACGTCCGAGGACCCAAAGGGGTCTCAGACCCCGTCGCTTCTGCAGGTGTCAGGCTGTAGTCCGAGGATGTGCCGGACGGCAGAGGCTCCGCGGATGAGAGCCTGGTCCTCACCGCGCCTTCTCCCCCTGCCTGGGGCTCCATCCTGGCCGCCCAGAGCTTGCACACGCATTGTCCCGGCTCTCACCGGACCCGCAGCCCGACACCCAGCAGCCGTCCGTGTAGCTCGTAGCTTGGGGTGATGCGTGCAGACAGGAGGGCTGCGGGCTTGTGCTACTGATGTGGCTTTGTTTCCTTGAGCCAGAAACGCTAATGTGACACAGCCTGCAGCCTGGGACCGCACAGAACCCACAGGACGTGGAGCCCTGTGTTGGAAGCCCACCTGACTGACCAGCCCCTTTCCTGGATGGGGGATCGAGTCCAAGGTGACCCTGTGCTGTTCGGGCCGAGCCGGGACTTGGGCAAGGCTCTGCCCGTTGCCTCCTTCCCGGCTGACGGGCGTTTGTTGCCCTCCTGAGCCGCTGTCCCTCCATAGTTAGTGACCCCCATCCTAGAGACACTAGAAGGCTCTCGCAGCGTTGTCAAGGGAACAGTCCCATCAACTCCGGAGACTTTCTTGATGGTCCTGTTAGCCTCCCCTCCACGCGAGGCCTTCGTGTGTCTCCAGAACCTAAGAGGCCTGGATCTGAGCCCTCACCTGCACCTCTTCTGCCCGTTGGGGCTCCCCACCTGCTGACGTCAGCTTGTCCTGCTCTGAGCCCCAGGCCGTGCCGAGCTGGCTGGCTGGGCAAAGGGCGTCACCTCTCCAGGTGCCCTAGTCGGGGAGGCAGCAGATGAACCGCTGTCGTCCCGATGCACCCTGCCTGTCAGCGTCCGGGGCTGCCGCGACAAAGTACCGCGAGCTGGGAGGCTCCGAGCCGCAGAGGTTTGTCCTGTGACAGGTCTGGAGGTGTCGGCAGGGCTGGCTCCTCCTGGAGGCTCTGAGGGGGTCTGGCCCGTGCCCCTCTCCCAGCTCCTGGTGGCTCCAGTGACGTGGCTGCATCACCCCATGTCTGCCTCCATCTTTACGTGGACTGCCTCTCTCTGTCTCTGCATGTCTGTTTCTCTCTTTATGAGGACACCAGTCATTGGATGAGGGGCCCACCCCAGTCCAGTGGGGCCTCAAGTTAGCTAATTACATCCGCCAAGATCCCTACTTGGACATTCGGTCACGTTGGGAGGTTCCAGGAGGACGAGAATCTGTGGGCGGGGGCCCCAGCACCTCCCACAGATGGTGGTGTTTCCTGCACCTGGGGGCGCTGGCGCGTCGGGCCTGGCGGCGTGGAGGGCACCGGCTCGTGGTCTCTGCGGTGCAGGCTTCCCATGAGAGCACAGCCTGCCCTCCGTCGTGCCTCATGCCTGCTCCGTCCTTCCTCCTTAGGCCTTACTGAAGATGGACTGCCAGGGCCTGGTGGTCAGGCTCATCCAGGACTTCGTGCTCCTGACCACGGCAGTCGAGGTGGCGCAGCGCTGGAGGGAGCTGGCCGAGAAGCTCGCCAGGGTGTCCAAGCAGCAGATGGACGCGTATGAGTCTCCTCACCGGGACAAGAACGGGCTGGTGGACAGCGAGGTGAGCGGGGCCGCCCTTCCCCCCGCCTGTGAGACGCAGTGACGACAATGTCTACCCTATCGCATTTTTGCGAGGACCACATAGGTAAACTGTGAAGGCAAGTGCTTGGCACATAGTGGGCTCTCGCCAAGCGGGGGCAGGCCTCTTCCTTCTCGGGATCCTTAGTCGTGAGCCCGGGCCCTGGCGGCGGCAAGGCCACTCTCCCATCAAGTGGGACGTTGGAACAGCATCCTGGGAACTGCCCGTCCGTCCCTGATCCCGATCTTAAGTTACCTTCAGCCCGATGATGCTTTTGACGGAGCCCTTTGGGATCGGTTCTGGTTGGGGCTCTGCCCCGCACGGTGTGAAGTGCATACCCGATACGTTGTCAGCTTCGGCCAAGGCT
>NW_021145399.1:113570-117642 GCF_002837175.3 Physeter macrocephalus | reverse complement strand
ACTATCTGGAGGTTAAGCTAGAAAGCACCACCAGCCCCCACTGGTGAAACTTGCTTCCCAACAGCAAAGGCATGAAATCTCCGGATTTCAAAAACATGTTCCTCCAAACCCGCTTTTTCAGTCTAACAAAGAAAGCTTTTACCTAACCCAACCTGCAAATAATTGTTTGAAAATCTGAAATACCTGCGTTAAGACCCTGCCTGCCATTACAAAAAGTTTTGGGGCAGAAGCCGTTAAGGAGCTCAGAGCTTGTGAGTCATGTTCATGTCACCAGGTGACACTTCTATCATCAGATCGCAGGTTCCATGGCTCAACAGTCAGGCTCTATTTTATTAACCCCATGGTTGTTCCACTTTCATATGCTGACCAAAGAACAAGTCCCACCCCACCACTACCTGTGTGTGGAGAAAGCCATGCCCTTCGTGGCCCCAAGTGCTTCTATAGCAGTACAGCCTCACGCTAAATTGAGAACACCACGTATAAAAAGATTCCTCCTTCCACCAGCTTGGGGGCCAATCCCACACAGGTTCTCCTTTCCCTAGAAGCCCACAAGCCCACAACGTGAGGCAGATTCCAGCTGTGAAGAGATGCTCATTAGGACCTCTGGTTTGGGTGAAACCAAACTGTTACCTAATTAGAGCTGAGGTTGTTCCACCCTCACCCAACCTTCCATTCCGCAAAACAGGAGGCACTGATCAGTTTACTGCAGCACTTTTATTTCCTCACAATGACGCATTGCTGGGGCCTAATGTTCTCACATGACAGTAGAAAACCAAAATCTGTTGTCATCCCTTAGAGAATTGAGAATTGCGTACAAAAACCTTACATAAATTAAAAGAATGAATAAATTTACAGGTGTGAATGCAAACTGTTTTCCAACTCAAGGTAAGTAACAACCCACGGTGTTCTGGCGGGAAAACTTCGGTAAGAAAGGAAAGCAAGTCCTAATAAGGCTCAGACCTTCCCAACCCCGTAAGACCGGCAAAACAGAAATGACAACTGGTTCAGGACTCCTGCCAGCCTCTAGAGAAATCCTGGAATAGGCAGCTCTGACACATTAATACCCTGCACAGATCGAGAGACTCATGGTCTCCCAGATTCTCATCAAGCCATTGGATTTCTCTTCCATAAATGTGTTCTCACCTCAGCCACAAAGTGACGGAGCCGCGTGTAACTAAGGGTTTAAATCAAAGATATGCACAGGATATTAAACATATACCAAGGGAAGAGTTAACTTGAATACAAGGTCAAAATCAGCAACAAGTTCTACAATCCAGTGCTGATATCAGATACAAGCTTCTAGGACAAATTTCTTTTCAAAGGCTTATTCCAGTTTCATGAGGCTAGCATGAGGTGTATACATTTGCCAAGGCAAATTTATACTTCTGAATTAACTCATGCAGCAAATGCTACGCATCTGCTCGCAGTCCATTTAGAAGCATTTGCGGTGGACAATGGAGGGGCCCGACTCGTCGTACTCCTGCTTGCTGATCCACATCTGCTGGAAGGTGGACAGCGAGGCCAGGATGGAGCCCCCGATCCACACCGAGTACTTGCGCTCGGGAGGAGCGATGATCTGGAAACACAAGAACGTGGTTTTAGTCAACGGCATTGTCTTCCCAGCAAAGCCTCCAAGCCCAAGCCCACAGCCACCTGACTCACCTTGATCTTCATTGTGCTGGGGGCCAGAGCCGTGATCTCCTTCTGCATCCTGTCGGCGATGCCGGGATACATGGTGGTCCCACCAGACAGCACTGTGTTGGCATACAGGTCCTTCCGGATGTCGACATCACACTTCATGATAGAATTGAAGGTAGTCTCGTGGATGCCACAGGATTCCATACCTAAGAGACAAAGCTCACTCTCAGTGGTCACGGTCAAGGTGAAAGGCACCTCGGCTCTCAACAGCCTCAGACGGAGGTCATGCTGCCTGCCTGACACCTACCCAAGAAGGAGGGCTGGAAGAGCGCCTCTGGACACCGGAACCGCTCGTTGCCGATGGTGATCACCTGACCATCAGGCAGCTCGTAACTCTTCTCCAAGGAGGAGGAGGACGCGGCGGTGGCCATCTCCTGCTCGAAGTCCAGGGCAACGTAGCAGAGCTTCTCCTTGATGTCACGCACGATTTCCCGCTCGGCTGTGGTGGTGAAGCTGTAGCCACGCTCCGTGAGGATCTTCATGAGGTAGTCTGTCAGGTCCCGGCCAGCCAGGTCCAGACGCAGGATGGCGTGGGGGAGGGCGTACCCCTCGTAGATGGGCACCGTGTGGGTGACCCCATCCCCAGAGTCCATGACTATACCAGTGGTGCGGCCAGAAGCATACAGGGACAGCACAGCCTGGATGGCCACGTACATGGCCGGAGTGTTGAAAGTCTCAAACATGATCTGCAAGAAGCAACAGTTCCTTAATCAAAGGAAGGGGCCCAGGACCACCCCATGCTCACACACCATGCCAGCATGCCACAAATGTGATGTGTGAAGAAAGAAAAAGAAGCAAGCAGAAACACAAATAAGAAACCTTGAGACTTCAGGAAGGAAATGCCAGAAGAACAGAACCCTGAAAATAGTGAAAGAAAAACTTGAATTTTAAAAATCAAAACTGAGCATGAAATGATTTGTGAAACAGATGGAACGGCCCGATCGAGCCGGCCACGCTTACCTGGGTCATCTTCTCACGGTTCGCCTTGGGGTTCAGAGGGGCCTCCGTCAGCAGCACGGGGTGCTCCTCGGGGGCCACACGCAGCTCGTTGTAGAAAGTGTGGTGCCAGATCTTCTCCATGTCGTCCCAATTGGTGACGATGCCGTGCTCAATGGGGTACTTGAGAGTCAGGATGCCACGCTTGCTCTGGGCCTCGTCGCCCACGTAGCTGTCCTTCTGCCCCATGCCCACCATGACGCCCTGGTGTCGGGGACGCCCAACGATGGACGGGAACACGGCCCGGGGAGCGTCATCCCCAGCAAAACCCGCTTTGCACATGCCAGAGCCATTGTCGATGACGAGCGCGGCGATTTCTTCTTCCATTGCGATCTACTCAAAAATGCAACCAACTTAGGCGCGCCCTGGAGCCCAGGAACAGCCCCTGCACAAAGGCCCTCGCCGTGAGACGTTCCGCTCCCCCCCACCCCGACCAGCCGCCCCGGCAGCAGAGTAACCGTCTGGAACCAGGGCCGGCTTTTATGTAACGCCCCCAGCAGCATCGTTCCGCGGAGACACGGCCGGGGACTCTCAGTACTGCGGCCCAGGCCCGGCCCCGCCCTGCCCCCTCCGCCGGCAGCACCCCCACTGAGCCCTCCATGGACCCGCCGGGGCGCGTCCCACCTCACCCACTCCACCCCGCCCGGGCACCACCTCACCCACTCCACCCCGCCCGGGCACCCTTTGTTCCCGGCGTCGGCGCGGCCGGGCCTCTGTGGCCAGAAGCGAGAAGCGGGCCTGCGAAGGGGTGCGGGAGACTGGATACCGGGCCAGGCCGCGCAGGCCTGGTCACTTACCGGTGGAGGAGGCGGCCGTACGACGCGGAGAAACGAGCAGACAAGCAACAAGAAGACAAGGAGCGCGAGCCGGCTGCGGCGAGTGAGATCGACCACGGCCTCCCCCGCCCGTATTTAAGCGGAGCGGGGCGCGCGCGCGGGCCGGCGGCGCGCGCGGCCCCAGAACATGTCCATATATGGCGATCTTTCCGAACGCCGGGCGCCCATTGGCCCGCCCGGCAGGGGCACGTGGGGCCCCGCGCCCGGTCCCGCCCCCCACCCGCACCGCCCCCAACCGCCCCGCCCGCGCCGCCCCCGCGCGCCCGAGACCCTGCGAGCGAGAGCACGCGCGGGCCGGCGCGGGGGGCGGGGTGGGTGGGCGTCCCCGGGGATCGCAGGGCGGGGTGCATAGGATGCCGCAGAGCTAACCCGCCGGCCCCGCCCCGGGACTGCCGCGCGCTGTTGGGGAGGGCCCGGCTGCACCCCGAAACTGCCTGGCCCGGCTCTGGGCTGCATTCGGAGCCAGTTGTGCGCCCGCGGCCGGCCCCGCGGGGGGGGGGGGGCTTTGCTCCCGCGGGGCCCCCCTCCCGCTCTCTCCCCGC
>NW_021145399.1:104906-113424 GCF_002837175.3 Physeter macrocephalus | reverse complement strand
AGTGGTGCGCCCGCGGCCGGCCCCGCGGGGGGGGGGGGGGCTTTGCTCCCGGGGCGCCCCCTTCGAGCTTTCTCCCCGAGGCTCTCCAGGCCGCGAAGGCGGGTTCCCGGCGCCGCGCTGGGGGAGGGGAGGGTGGTGGTCCCCGCCGGCTGTCCATGCGGCATTGCCCTGGGCCTCATGGTCCGGGGGAGTCCCGGGGAGCCGTGACCTCGCCCCTGTCACGATGGAAAGGAGCCGCCCGTCCCCTAGCGCAGCCATGACCGCGTAGTTCTCTCCGCCGGAGTTGGGGCGCTCGGGGTCCCTGACGGTGACGGTGCAGAGACTGGCCCCGTTATACCACACCCAACACATCCTGCCTCTCAAACCGCAAGCCCGATTGTCCCCAGGCGGGGGCTCCACTCCCTGTCCGTTGGGGGAGAGGGTGGAGCTTTGTTTCACTTTAATCATCTTTGGGCATCGTAGGGAAACTGAGGCAGGGAAGAGTAGTTTTGACTGCCTGAACCGTCAACTCACCCCTAAACTTGAGGAGGGGAACCTTCTCTTCTGTTTATGACACTAGGAGTAAACCCAATGGACCCCGGCAGCCCTGGGGCTGTGGTTTTCCCGGGTCCAGGGCGCGCCCTTTTCCCCAGGAGCCTGCTCTTGAAGACCTGTCATCTCTGGCAGGGTCCTGGTCACACCTGCTGCTTCCAGTGCTTTGGTTATGCCCGGAGGGAACCAGGTACTACGGTTTCCTTGGACTTACTTGTAAGCTTTCGGGATTGCTTAGTACAGAATTAAACATCAGAGGAGGCATGTGTAAGAGCACACTGGCTATGAGGGGTGGCAGTGGTGCCGGACTGAGTCTGGGGACTTGTTCAAGGTCCGAGTGCGCTGGGCTCTACCTGGGCTGGTGTCTGATGCAGGGCGAGGCCGGGCGCCCCAACAGCCCTGAAAGGTCAGCTGGTGTCCACATCTACCTTGGGCTAGGCAGGTAAAGCAGCCGCCCAGCCCACCTGCGGACTGCAGTCACCCAGATGCCAAGGCCATGCCTATGGCTACCCATGCCACCAGGCCTACCTGGGTCCCAGACTTTCCAAGGGTGTAGGGCAAGGCTACTGTCCATCAGGTGTGTGCTCCACCCATGGAAGAACCTGGGGCTGGGCCTCCGGAAAACCCACCCTTAACAGGCGCTCCTGGGCACAACCACCGGCCTTCAACCCCCAGGTGGGGGCGTCAGTGTGCGAAGAAGACTGCAACACTTGGGGGGGGTCCCAAGATGTCACACACGGGAAGTGGGAAGTGTCCAAGGCGTCGCGTCATGTGTCTGCCCACCCCGCATTCCACTCAGGCTCCCTCGACTGCGGGGGCCTCCCCTCCTCGGACTCCAGTTCCCTCTGGCACTCCTTTGTCTGGTGTGCCCGGGCTGCTTCGTGAGACAGATGGGGAGGGGGCAGAGGCCGTTGGACCTCTGTCCCCGTTCCTCCTTCCTTCTTTCCCACCTTGCAGTCCGCAGGGTGCACGACCGAAGGGCTGTGGGGGGAAGTGAGGCGGGGCCTGGGAGCCCCGAGATTTCCGGGGCTTCCCCCTTCAGTAGGCCGCCGGGCTGCGGGGGAGGGGAAGGGGCGCTATCAGCCGGCCTGGCGCTGGCTGGGGTGAGGGAGCAGCTTCCAGTTCCGCGGCTGTGTCACCCGGTGCGGTGGGGCGGGGGTCAAGGTGCGGCCGCAGGTGTGCGGGTGCGGGGCGGTGGCGCGCGGCGCGGCCATATTTGGCCATTTCGGCGCCGACAGAGCCCCGCCCGCCGCCCGGGAAGCCGCAGCCTGGACAGCCCAGTCCCCGCCCGCCGCCGGCCCTGAGTCACCGGCCGGGCGGGGGGCGGAAGTAATGGACTGGGGGCGCAGGGCGCGCTCCTAGCCTTATTTAGTCAAGGAGGCCGCGGATTGGCCGGCGGAACAAAGGGGCGGTGGCGGGGGGGCGGGGCGGCCCCGGCGCCTTCGAGGAGGCGGGGCGGGGAGGGGACCGGCAGCCTCTCCCACCCTCACCGCGGGCCTCAGCGGGTCCGGGAGACCCCGCTGCGTCGCGTCACGCCGGGCCGCGAGAGTGCAGGGTGGGGGTGCGCGCGGGCCCAGAGGTCACGTGGTCCGGGCGGGGGCAAGCGGAGCTGGAGGCTTGGCGGTGGGGGGGCGGGCAGGGGGCGACGGCCCTCCTGGGAAGCACCATCCGGAACCAGGAGTAAGTGGACGCCGTGGGTCCAGGGACCGGGCCCCAGATAGAGCGAGACCTCCAAGCCCCGCACAGGGGGTTGGGGAACGCCGCATTCTGCGCTGAGATTTTTCTGTTTTGCAATCGGGCAGTGCGAGGCCTCGCCCAAGGTCATCTCAGGGCTGTGCTCATGGAAGAGCACGGCTGCCCCCACCCCTCCTGAAGCTGGAGAGGCCCTGGAGCCCCTTGGGAGGGGACCACACGGATGTGGCAGCCCCTGGCTTGGGTGAGCAGGGAGGCCCTGGGAGGAGGGAGAGAGTCAGCAGCTGCACTTCTGCCCAGAAGTGGGTGTGTCCTTCCCATCTTGAGGATGGAGGTTTGGGGCTCAGAGAAATGATGTGAGTTTTTTAGCCCAGTGCTGGTTTGGTGCATTTATTGTGACCTTGCTGCATCTCGTTTCAGCTTCCATCCATTTAACGGCTGAGAAGACAGTGGTGCAGGGAGGTGGCATCACCTTGCAAGGAAGTCTGGCGTAGCTGAGACTTAGGCCCAGGCCTCCCCAGCCCTGGACACTGCCAGGCAACCCCGGCTCAGGGTCCTTCCCTTGTCCCTCCCTCTGACACCCACACCAGCCTCTCGTCTCCTTGCTCCAGCCTCCAGGGATGCTTCCCAGGATCCAGGTCACCTCTGCATCTGGTAGCCTGACCCCCAGCCCATCACCCCACCCCTGCCTCCTGCCTCTCCACCTCCCAACTAGCCAGTTACTTGCCAGGCAGACAGGGTAGGGAACTTGGTAATGAGTCCCCCTTCGGGCCTTTCCCTCTGCCAGGAATGTCTTTCCTTCCCCTCCCTCCAAATACAACGTGGGATCCTGGGTTGGATCCTGGAACACAAAAGAAGACAGTAGTGGAAGAACTGGTGAAATCCAAATAAAGTCTGGAGTTTAATTAATTAAGTACCAAAGTCAATCTCTCAGTACAATTGTACCATGACTGTGTAAGATGTTAACATTAGGGGAAACTGGGTAGAGAGTCTGCAGAAATACTAATACTGTCTTTGCGACATTTGTGTAAATCTAAAACTATCTCATAATAAAAACTTCATTTTAAAAATGCCAAGGAGGACTTCCCTGGTGGTGCAGTGGTTAAGACTCCGCGCTTCCACTGCAGGGGGTGTGGGCTCAATCCCTGGTCAGGGAAGTTCCACGTGCCGAGCGGTGCAGCCAAAAAAAAAAAAAAGCCAAGGAAAACCAAAGTTTCCCTACCCTCAGCTCACTGTCCTGTTCTCTCAGGCTTGTGGATCAAATGCTCTTAGATGAGTGTTCTGCCACCTAAAGCCTTCTCCAGGTCACTGGGCTGGCTCCCACTGGGGCAGGGGCAGGGGCAGCCTCTGGAGTGGCTCTGTCTGCTTGGAAGAAGGGTCCCCAGGCTGCCCTGGTAGGCAAGGTCAGCTTACTGCTGGCTTGGCCAGCCTGCCTCTGAGTTTCAGGCCAATGAACAGAGGGCCACACATTTCTGTCTCTGGTCTAAGTGTCCAGTGGGGCTTGTTCTCCTGCCGGCACTTTACAGATAGTCATGGAAAGTCCATATATCCCAAGGCACCCTGGAGGCCAGGGCTCCAGCCGCACGCCCTGCAGAGCCTCCCTGGCGGCCAGCTGCTCGGGCACTTAGGCATTGGTGAGTTGTCAGGGGCTCTGTGCTCAACCCTGCCATTTGTTCCGTGCCAGGATGCACTGGGCCAGGCCTCTTCGTGTGTCATCCAGTCCTCACTGCATAAGGCAGGGAAACTGAGGCTTGCAGTGTGCACCCCCCCACATGAAGTTGGGGTGTCAGGTACACAGAGACACCCAGGCCAAGGCTTCACTGCTCCGGCAGTGGAGGGCTCCAGGCATTTTGAAGACAGGCCCCACTGGAGATTATTGGAGGTTCCCATCTCCCCACTGTGGTGCAGCAGGAACCAAGGAGGCCTTTGGAAGAACACTGGGTTGGGAGTCAGGACCTGAGTTCTGAGCCTCAACTTCTGTAAAGAAGATGGGCCAATGATGTGAGGGGTGTGTGGCCCACCAGAGGCTCTGAGGCTGGTACCCCTCCTGCACTGGATGATAGGTCTGGGGACAGGAGACCATTGGGTGGCCCAGTGAACTTTCCCCAAGCCTCACCACTGAGGTTTTCCAGACCTCTGGCCTCAGCGTCCCCGGGCATTCAGTTTTCGATGATGATTAAGCTGTACTCACTCAGCGCCTCTGTGTGTCAGACCTGAGATTACCAGGAGCAGTGGCCTCCTTACTCTGCTTCCAAGGGCACACCCCCAGGCCTTGTTCCACTGGGCCTTGGGGGACAGTGACAGTGCTGCCTACACCACTGAGCAGGCTGCTGGACCTGGCACAGTGGCCCAGAAATGGTCACAGTCTGCTCTTCATCTTTACTGCACACACTGCCAAGAGCACACACTGCCCACCTGTGTAGGCCCTGCCCCTGGAGGTCACCACTTTTCACCTCTGCATAGTTCTTACTCTTGGTTAGCTGTGTCCACAGATTGCAAAGGGGAACCAAGGATTAAACCCAGGAGGCCAGGCCTCCAGCTGCTTCATGACAGTTCTACCTCAGCATGTGGCTAAAGCCAGAAACCAGGGACTTCCCTGGCAGTCCAGTGGTTAAGGCTTCATACTCCCAATGCAGGGGGCATGGGTTTCATCCCTGGTCCGGGAACTAAGATCCCACATGGCCCACTGTGTGGCCAAAAAGAAAAAGTCAGAAACCAGGGTGCCCACCAGACCATGGCACACTCTGCACACCCCTGACCTGTGTCCAGTCCAGCTGCCAGCCTCCTGCTTCCCCACAATTAATATTACAAATCACATCACCCTGCTCCCCATGCCACCCACTGCCTCAAGACAGAACCTGAGCCCCTTACTCTGTTGCTGGAGGCTTTCATGGCAAGCTCTGCCTGACCCTCCACCCTTTCACCTACTATACCACTCACTCACTGCCCTGCAGCGTAAGACCAGCACCTGCCCAGAAAGTTTTTCCTGTTGGCCGCCTCCTCCCTGCAGGCCTCCAGGTCATCCCCTGGCCTTGGGGCAAGTCCCCACCTCCCACCTGAATGTTGGTTATTCAGTTTGTCCCTGCCCTCTGCCCCAGAGTGTAGGTTCTCTGGACACAAGGTGAAGCTGGTGTCCCCTGGTACCTATACAGGGGAAGGAAGCAGGAAGGAATGGAGAGAGTAGGGCTCCAGCCCTGAAAGAGGGAAGGGCCTTCCCTGAGAGTCAGAAGGGGGACAGGGGAGCTGCCGAGCTGTTCCCCCAACCCTGACTCCAATATTCAAAGAGAGGATATGGCTCTAGAGCTGAGAGGGAAGGGAGCAGAGGCCTGACTGCCCTCAGGGACCCTCACCCAGCCCCCAAGCTGGTAGGCTCACGGGGGCTGCAGGGGACAAGGGTGGGGCACCCCTCCTGCACTTCCTGCTCTGGCACGGTGCTGCGGGGAGCTCGCCCGGCCAGCCAAACTCCCTTGAGCTGGACAAGGTCAGGGCTGCCACGACAGGTGTCCCCACCCCTGGGGCACCTGGCGCCACCCGGAAGACCAGGAGGTGGATCAGGGTAAGACACGGACAGGAGGCCGCTGCTCTGGGTGCTCTGTCCTCCCTGCCACTGCTCCAAAGGCTGCAGATGGAGTGGGCAGAGTGGAGGGAGGTGAGGTCACGGCTGAGGTCGAACCCCGGCTCCGCACCGGTCACCCAGGCCTTCCCGGCGCTCTCTTTCCCGGTTTTGGACTTCCCAGGGAAGCGGCGCCCAGGGGGCGGGCCCTGCTGCTCTCAGCCCCGCCTGCTCCAGCCGGTTTGGGACGCACATCCCTGGCGGGCTGGGGGCAGGGCTCCGGGCGCTCACACTCGCCCTGGGCCCAGGGCCGCGTGTCCTAATTTGGTCCCGGGGCGGTTCCCGGGCCAAGAGTCCTAGCGTGCACCTTCCCGCGCCCCGGCCCGCCTCCACCTCCGGGAGCCTGACCCCAGCACCAGCTTTCTCTGAGCCCTTTGGTGTCAGCGCGGGAGTCCCGGGAGAGACTAGGTCCAGCGGGCGGCCGAGGGAGCGCGGAACAGGCTGCCACCGAAGCAGTGCCAACCAGGGCCGGAGACCTAGGGCGCCCTGCCACCCGCGGCCATTCTGCGCCCCCTCCGTCAGCTGGTTTCAGACCTGGGGTCAGAGTCCCCTCCCCTGCACCGCACAAGCCGCATCTCCTCTGCCCCGGCGGTTTGCGGGCAGGGCACGGCACCCGGGGCCCTGCGGACGGGGGAGATGGGCGCAGTGCCCACACTCAGGACGCACCTCTCGCGGTCAGGCACGGGCTGGGTGCGGGGTCATCTCCCACGCGGGGAGAGCTCGGCGGCCTGGGCCAGGAGATGGCGCTCTGACCGGCTGCGGCGGCCCCGAGCGCCCAGCTCTGAAGCAGGCTGCTGTCATTCCCAGGTGGGCCGCCAGGTGGGTCCCGCTATCGCGGCTAAGCGCCCCGGGCGGGGAGAGGAGTCGGGGCCGCACCTGCCGCCCCATCCCAACTACCCCGGCCCTCCCCAGAGCCCGGACGACCCCCGCAGCCATTGACTCGGGCTGGGGAGGATGCTGCCAGTGGCCCCTGAGTCACTGCCGCCCGAGGGTGACAGGGAGCGGCTTGGGAGTGGCCGGTGACCTCAGCCGGTGCTGACACAGGGTGACAAGGTGGGATTGGGGTCAGCCAGCACCCAGGGCAACGGAAGAGGGGAGGGCCAGGGCCTCCACTCAGCCAGGCAGGGCCAGCCCACCCCTATGTCCCTGTACCTTCTGTTCAGGGAGCAGACAGCACCCACAGAGGGACCCCAAAGCTAGGGCAGACCCTGGACCTGAGTGTGTCTGTTGAATACACAGCTGGTTCCCTGGGAGGGTTTAGATGCCAGCTGCCATGCTGTCTGCTCATTGGACACACGGGGTCATTTCAGCAGCTAGGCCACCTGGGCAGATGGCCATAGATAACCAATTCAGAGAGGAGAGGGAGGCTCAGAGAGGCTGAGGTTGGTTCCAGGTCACACAGCAGGATTGGAGAGGGTGGGACTGTGAGCCCCCTCCCCCAACTATACACACCCTGCTGGCTGTGGGGAGGCGGAGGTTGGGGGACAAAGGGGTGTGAGTTCATTCCACTTCTCCAGGGGCTGCCCAAGGGCTGTGAGCTGTGGGGCTAGGTCATTTGGGACTGGGCTAGCCCCAGGAAGGTGGGAGAGGGGGCCGGCAGGGGTGCAGCCTCCAGGGGACCTGGATTGCCACACCAGGGCAGCAGAGAGACACGGAACACCCTGAAGGTGGATGGGTCGGGGGCAGAGAGAGCCAGGTTGGGGTTAGGTCATTCCTGGGGAAGGACAGAGGATGCCCATGGGCTGGTGGCCAGAGCTGTACCTCTACCTCCCTGGGTGACAGGTGGGTCAGCCCCACCTGTGTGTCTACCAGGGCCTGTGTGAGTGAATTGTCTCAGGGAGCCAGCCCCCAGGAGCAGCCCTGACCCACAGGAGCCACAGCCAAGGTCAGCAGTGCTGAGCAGACTCACAGACCCACTCCTGTTCACAACATTCTCTTCCCCACTTTGCCCGGGCACAGACTGAGCATGGGGGTGGGGGGTGCGGGGAGCCACCCAGCTGGGAAGGGACAGGCCTGGGGCCTATGAGTAGGAGTTGAGTTTGCATATCTGCAGGTGCCTGTGTTTTACCTACCTGGGAACAAGGGAGGGGGTTTTGAGATGATAATGTTCCCTCAGATTTTTTTTTGTTTTTTTGTGGCCGCACCGCGCAGCATGCAGGATCTTAGTTTCCTGACCAGGGAATAAGCCTGTGCCCCCCTGCAGTGGAAACAATGAGTCTTAACCATGGGACCACCAGGGAAGTCCCGTGTTCCCTCAGACTTTGAAGGCTTGACTCCCTGACTCTTCCTACTGTTGCTTTTGGGAAATGGTTGTCATTTGAGTCCCGATCCAGCGTCCATGGTTTTCTGCGCAAGCGTTTGGGCTTTTCCCTTTTTTCCAGCCGATCTGAGATTTCTGGGGTACCCATGCTGAAGACCTCATTCTTGTCTTGGTCACTTCTAGGCCCTAGGCCCTCAATGTCCTTCAGTTCTGGAATTTTCTTGTGTTATTTTTTTCATAATTTCCCTCTTTCCTGTTTTATTTTTTTTCTGTTCTTTTGTTTGGGGATTTCTATTAATTGGCTGGTCATATCTCCTAGTTGAATCCTTTAATAGTCTTATTTTTTCTTCTATCTATCTTTTTTTTTTTTTTGCGGTACGCGGGCCTCTCACTGTTGTGGCCTCTCCCGTTGCGGAGCACAG